>NW_026747910.1:0-2015 GCF_022355385.1 Mustela nigripes
TTCTATTGCAATCTGCTTCTGGCCAAGATGGAGTAACAGGTACTGATATATCTTCCTACCCAAAAAAAGCCAAACAAAAAACAGGTAAAATACACTTTAAAATCATTTTCAAGAAAAAGGAATTCAGGCAATGAAGGACAATGATCCCTGAAAACACAAGTTAGCCTAACACATACCTGAGCTCACTGCCTTGGGACAATTTCCAGGCCATGACACAGGTGAAAAAACTGAGATAGATTCTACCAGACTCCCCAAGTTCAGGTGATGAAACTGAGTCTGGTGAAACTAAGACAGATGAGACCAGAGGTCAAAGCACTGGCGAGAGAAAGCAGAACAAAGAAAGAATACTGGAGATCAGAAGAGTAATAACCAATGCATGCACGTAAGGAAATTTCCTGTGACCAGAGGAAAGATCCATCTGGAAAGAGCAGAGGAAACCCTGCCTGGAGCTCATATGGCACCAGGGGCAGTATCTTATCCCCATTATCCATGCTGTAAAAACTCATAACCCGCAGCACAATGAATAGAGTAAGTAGGTCGTGCCTCAGCAGTGGGGAATTATGAGCTCTAGGCTGAACACTACTCTGGATTCACCTAACAATTCATAAGAGCAGGATGGGAAAGGATCAAACTGTTTGTCATTAACTGAGCTAGAACTCCAAAGAAAGCATAAAAAGGTAAGCAGAGGCATACAAGCTAATTTTTAAAAAACCAAATAGCACTTAGAGATGTAAATTATGTCAGACATGAAAAACACGTATTAGACAGTGGACTGAAATAAACACATATTAGACAGCTCAAAATAAAAGACTGAAATTTGACATCAGAAAACTGAGAAGGGATGCCTGGGTGGCTCAGTTGGTTAAGCAGCTGCCTTCGGCTCAGATCATGATCCCAGCATCCTGGGATCGAGTCCCACATCAGGCTCCTTGCTCAGCAGGGAGCCTGCTTCTCCCTCTGCCTCTGCCTACCATTGTGTCTGCCTGTGCTCACTCTCTCCCCCTCTCTCTCTCTGATAAAATAAATAAAACCTTTAAAAAAAAAAAAAAAAGAAAAGAAAACTGTGAGAAAACTTCAAGTAGCTAATATACAATTCCCCAAAGAGGCAGAGGAAAGGAACTAGAAAAAACATTCGAAGAAAAAATGACGGGGCACCTGAGTGGATTCGTCAGTGGGCATATGTCTTCAGCTCAGGTCATGATCTCATGATCTCAGGGTCCTAGGATCAAGCCCAGTGTTGGACTCCCCGATTACAGGGGAGTCTGCCTATCCCTCTTCTTCTGCCCCTCCCCCCTGGCTCCTGCACTCTCTCTCTCCCTCCTTCTCTCTCTCCAATAAATGAATAAAATCTTTAAAAAAAAGAAAAGAAAAAATGGCCAAAAACTTTCTAAACTTAATGAAAACTATAAACCCACAGATCCAGAAGGATCTGGCAAAGGAAGTAAACCTTTATAATTTTCTTAAACGACATATGATGTGTTATAACATTACTAGATGGAGGACTATGAGGCTTAAGTCATATACTTTAGGTTCTAATCACCAAAATAGCAAAACTAAAGAGTTATAGCTAGTAAGCAAAATACATACATACATATACACACATAAATAAAACTAAATCATAAAAATTACTTGATTAATCCAAAAGAAATCAGAAAAAGAAGAGAATGGAATGAAGATCGGAAAGGACAAATTGAAGTCAAACAACATGATGACAGATTCAAATTAACTACATCAATAATCACATTAAATGAAAATGGTCTAAAAGCCTCAATGAAAAGGTAGACTGTCAAAATGGATAAAAAAGGAAGACCCAGTTGGGACGCCTGGGTGGCTCAGTTGGTTAAGCAGCTACCTTCGGCTCAGGTCATGATCCCAGCGTCCTGGGATCGAGTCCCACATTGGGCTCCTTGCTCCGCAGGGAGCCTGCTTCTCCCTCTGACTCTGCCTTCCACTCTGTCTGCCTATGCTCGCTCTCACTCGCTCTCTCTCTGACAAATAAATAAATAAAATCTTTA
>NW_026747911.1:0-2015 GCF_022355385.1 Mustela nigripes
GATAGTGAGGTAGTTTATGGTCCTTAGGCAAGAGATGGGATTTGTGTTGGGATTTCAAGAATGGGAGGTGCCGAAGACAAAATTGAGAAGCTAAATGTGAATATATGCAATTTACTGACTGGAGTAGTTCTGAATACATTTTAAACATAATTAAACTATGGCTGTGGGTCTATATGCGTTTTCATAATTTTCCCTTGAAAATGTGAGGCATACAGATGTCATCTCCAGTGAATTCTCCTTGTCTGTATACAGAATCACAAAAAAAAAAAAAAAAAAAAGGCATTCTGACAGTCCTCAGCCCATCCACTCCAGGGTTGTGACTCTCTCTTCCCCATGTTCTTTCTGACATCATGGACTTTCAGGTTGACCTCTCCCATCTTGGGTCCCACTCTCATTAGCTGTAGAAGTCATGTGATGTTTGTAATGTGAGGGTGGCAATACTCTCTGAACTTTGGTTACAATATGTCTTTGAAAGCCAGTGTTTATTCTGCTTTTATAGCATTTCTCCATTTGAACTGGCCACCTTTTAAGTGGTCATTAGCCACATGTCGCTACTAGCCATGGGACTTGGACAGCAGAGGTGTGGAAATTCTGCACATTCTTCCACTCAAAGGATATTGTGATTTATGCTACATCTTTTTTTTTAAGCATCTTTTTTAGATATTTAAATTCAATTAGCCATTAGATAGTACATCATTGGTTTCAAAGAATTTAGTTGTGGATAACCCTTGGTGCTCATCACATCACGTTTCCTCCTTAATGCCTATCACCCAGTTACTCCATGTCTCCCACTCCCCTCCACCCCAGCAACTCTCAGTTTGTTTCTTATAGTTAAAGGTGCCTCATGGTTTGTCTCCCTTTCTGATGACTCCCATTCAGATTTCCCTCCCTTCCCTCTGATCCTCTGTACTACATCTTAATCTCAGCAGTCAAGCAGTGGTAGTAATTCATGGAGTCATGCATATTCTAAATCTGATGAGGTGGATTCCTATACTGCCTTTGTCTCTGCTAGAGCACTTACATTTGTTATATTATTGCTGCTGTGTTCATGTTTCTCGTTCACTGAATGTCTGATAAAAGAATTAGTAAAATGTGTGACTGCAGAAAATACAATGGTCATGGATGATGAAGATTTTCTCCTTGACCAGACTGGAGTCAAGTTCCTCTGAGTCCTCTTTCTGTCCAGCCTTGAACTCAGGCTCCGCCCACTTAGCCCAGTTTTAGCAAGAAGTCTGCTTAGTCAATTTTTCAGCAATCTCTTATCCTACTCTTGATATCTGATCAAATTCCTTATCTATCACCCCTGGTATCTTACCACTTTATTTTTAAGATTTATTTATTTTGACAGAGAGAGAGCCTGAGCAGGGGGAATAGCAGAGTGAGAGAGAGAACCAGACTCCCCACTGAGCAGCAAGCCCAATGCCAGGCTTGATCCTGGGATCAGATCATAACCTAAGCCAAAGCCAGAGATTTAACCAACTAAGCCACCCCGTTGCTTCAGTATCTATAACGCTTAATATCTGATCAAATCCCTTATTCCCAGGGCACCTGGTTGGTGCAGCTGGTTGAACGTTTGACTCTTGGTTTCTGCTCTGGTCCTGATCTCACGGTCCTGAGATTAAGCCTCACCTCAGGCTCTATGCTCAGTGAAGAGTCTGATTAAAATTCTCTTTCCCTCGCCCTCTACCCCTATCCCTGCTCCCTCTCTCTAAAATGTATTAATAAGTCTTTTAAAAAATTCCTTATCCCCTGATCTCAATAGTTTATGACCCTAGCCTTCCTTCAACAATATTACTCTCCAGATGGTTTAGCCAGAATCCCTTCATCCTTACTCTTGATGTTCCATCTTAATTTTACATTCAGTGACCCCCACCATGCTCTTTAGCTGTAAATCTCCATTTGTCTGAGCTGAGCCAGATTTCTCTCCCATACTGGAAAATAAAATCCCATCGTAGTAGCATCCCTTGAATAAAATCTTCCTTACTGTCTTTAATGGGTGTCACAATTTTTTTTTT
>NW_026747912.1:0-2014 GCF_022355385.1 Mustela nigripes
TTAACACTGACCCTATACCTGACTATGATCATAACCCTACCCCTGAACTTGGCCTATACCAGACCCTGACCCTAAACTTGACTCTGGCCCTGACCCTAAACCTAACCGTGATTCTAACACTTGCCACTAAATAACCCTGTCCCTGACCCGAATGTGGACTTTAAACCAATACCTGATCTTGACCGTAATCCTGCCACTGGCCCTAACTTCACCCTGACCCTGACCCAGGTAAAGACCATAAACCTAACGCTGACCCTAAAAGGCGCTGACCCTGACCCTAACAATAACGTTGACACTGAATGGGAGCTTGACCCTAACTCTAACCCTAAACGTAACCCTGACCGTGACAATAACACGGGCCCTCACCAGAAACCTAACGCTGAACCTAACCCTAAAACTAACCCCTAACATTATCCCTGAAACTGACCCTAACCCGGTCTAACCCTAACCCTCAACCTACCTCTAACCCTAACCCTAACCCGACTTTAACAATAAACCTGACACTCTCCCTGACCCTGATGATAACCCTAACTCTAAACTTTGCCTATGTGAGAACTTAACCTTAAACCTGACCCTGGCCTTGACCTTAACACTGACCCTAACCCTTATTGTAAACCTAACTCTGACCCACTCCGTGATTCTGAACAGAATCGCAACTATAAGCTAACCCTGATTCTGAACCTACTCATAAAACATAACCTAAACATAAAGCTGACCTAACCGTAACCCTGACAATAAACCAGTCCCAAACCTAACCATGACCCTGACATGAACCTTGCCCCAAAACTAAAACTTGAACCTGACCCTAAACCTGACCATGACCCTGAACTTGACCCTAAACCTAACCGTCACCCTAACACTGACCCTGACCCTGACTCTGAGCGTAACGCTAACCCTGACCCTACTGTGATCCTGACCCTAAACCTAACCATGAACCTAACCATAACCCTGACCCCTACCCTAAGCCTGACGCTAACCCTGACCCCAACGACATCTAACTCTAACCCTGACCCTAAGTCTTTCTTAACCCTAACCCTAACACTAACCTGGTCTAAACCCAGCTCTGTTCCCTCAGCGGGGACAACAGCTGCACCCAGCTGTCCAGGGGCGTGGGGAGGCTGTATGGGGGTCACTGGATGGGCACTGCATTGAGTGGAGTGTGAGCCTTTAGCAGCTTGGGGACCGGCGGCTCAGGGAGCTCTGGTGCAGCAGGAAGTTCGGTAAGGAACCACCAGGCACTGGTGACCTCACTTCCCTGAAGACAGAGCCCAACGAAATTGGAACCCATGTATCCAGGCACCCCATTACAGAGAAAACCGCCGTGCCCAGCTCATTTCTAGGCACATCCTAAAGGAAGCGACAAGTTCTTCTGCTGTCCTGAAGCCCAAAGGATGCAGGGAGAAGAGAGCTCACCCGCCAGACACGTCCAAACCCTGGCAGTTCATATCAGGTTTCCCCAACGCCTCAGGCCCTTTGGCTAATAAAATCAAAGGGGACACCAGGGGTTTCAGAGTCTGAGAGTCCACACCTTCTGATCAACCGGCGTAGCCCTAGGTCTCCTCCCCGTTTATCTCTCTATGAGTGTGTGTGTGTGTGTGTGTGCATGTGTGTGCCTCTGGGTGTCTGTGTGTCTGTGTGTAAAGAGGACCTGGCCATGCCATCGTGGGTGGAGATGCCCCAAGCAGGATCAGGCTGATGAGGGTTTAGATGTCTGGTGGGCAAGTCATGTTCACACCCCTGTTTAAGGCTGGTTAAGTGGAATCGGGTGTAGGGTCTACACCCTTCTGCCCAGGGTTTATCCTTAGACCCTGAACGGATGGGTCCATGACACAGGAGCGCGGCTAACACTAAGAATAACAACTAACACTGACCCTGACACTGACTGTGAGCCTGCCCCAAACCCTAACCCAAGCCCTGACCATGACCCTGACCTTGAACCTGACTGTCTGTGATCCTGACCTGAACCCTAAACCTAAACCTAAGCCTGACACTGACCCTGATGTGGACCCTGAAC
>NW_026747913.1:0-498 GCF_022355385.1 Mustela nigripes
TTCTCCACATCCTCTCCAACACATGATGTTTCCTGTCTTGCTAATTTTGGCCATTCTAACTGGTGTAAGATGATATCAGAATGGAGTTTTAATTTGAATCTCCTGATGGCTAGTGATGGTGAACATTTTTTCATGTGTCTGAGAGCCATTTCTATGTCTTCATTGGAGAAGTGTCTGTCCATATCTTCTGCCCATTTGTTGATATGATCGTCTGTTTTGTGGGTGTTGAGTTTGAGGAGTGCTTTGTAGATCCTGGATATCAACCTTTTGTCTGTACTGTAGATCCTGGATATCAACCTTTTGTCTGTACTGTCATTTGCAAATATCTTCTCCCATTCCATGGGTTGCCTCTTTGTTTTGTTGACTGTTTCCTTTGCTGTGCAGAAGCTTTTGATTTTGATGAAGTCCCAGCAGTTTATTTTTGCTTTTGTTTCCTTTGCCTTTGGAGACATATCTTGAAAGAAGTTGCTGTGGCTGATATTGAAGAGATTACTGCCT
>NW_026747913.1:598-2014 GCF_022355385.1 Mustela nigripes
CTCCCATTCAATGGGTTGCCTCTTTGTTTTGTTGACTGTTTCCTTTGCTGTGCAGAAGCTTTTGATTTTGATGAAGTCCCAGCAGTTTATTTTTGCTTTTGTTTCCTTTGCCTTTGGAGACATATCTTGAAAGAAGTTGCTGTGGCTGATATTGAAGAGATTACTGCCTATGTTCTCCTCTAGGTTTCTGATGGATTCCTGTCTCACGTTGAGGTCTTTTATCCATTTTGAGTTTATCTTTGTGTACAGTGTAAGAGAATGGTCGAGTTTCATTCTTCTACATATAGCTGTCCAGTTTTCCCAGCACCATTATTGAAGAGACTGTCTTTTTTCCACTGTATCATGTGGTTTTTGATGCAAGTGTAAATGGGATTGATTCCTTTATTTCTATGTCTATTGCTTCATGATTGGTGTATAGAAATGAAAAACATTTCTGTACCTTGGCGTTATATCCTTTGACTTTATTGAATGCACATAACAGTTTCAGCAATATTTTGGTGGAGTCGTTTGGGTTTTCTATAAAGAGTATCATGCCATCTGTCAACAGTGAACGTTGGACTCTTTCCTTGCCTATGTGGATGCCCTTGTTTCTTTTGTTATCTGATTGCAGTGGCTAGGACTTCCAGTATTTTTTTTTACTTAAATGCAATCAATGAACATAGAGTGTATCATGATGATCAGAGGTAGAATTTAGTGATTCATCAGTTTCAGTGCTCTTTACATCAAGTGTCCTCCTTAACGCCCCTCACGTAGATACATTACACCCACATATTCCCGCCTACACCCCACAGTTTCTTTGCTATGGTTAAGGGTCTTTTGTGGTATTTCTCCCTCAGTGATTTCATTTCATTTTATTTGTTCTTCCCTTCCCCTATAATCCTGTTTTCTTTCTGTACATGGTGAAAGAAAATAGTCAGTTTCATTCCTTTGCATGCTGCTCTCCAGGCTTCCAAACATCATTTGATGAAGACACTATGTTTTTCCTATTGGTTATTCTTTTTCTTTTTTAAGATTTTGTTTATTTATTTGACAGACAGCGATCACAAGTAGGCAGAGAGACAGGCAGAGAGAGAGAGGAGGAAGCAGGCTCCCGCAGAGCAGAGAGCCTGATGCGGGACTCAATCCCAGGACCTGGGATCATCACCTGAGCCAAAGGTAGAGGCTTTAACCCACTGAGCCCCCAGGCACCCCTGGTTATTCTTTTTTTAAAAAAAGATGTTATTTAGGGGCAAATGGGTGGCTAAGTTTGTTAAATGTCTGCCTTGGGCTTTGTTCATGGTCCCAGGGTCCTGGGATCCAGACCAGCATTACACCTTCTGCTCAGCAGGGAGCCTCCGTCTCCCTTTCCCTCTCCCTCTGCCTGCCACTCTGCCTATTGTGATCTCTCTCTGTCTCTCTCTCTTTCTCTCAAACAAA
>NW_026747914.1:0-2014 GCF_022355385.1 Mustela nigripes
TATATACACAATGGAATATTAACCAACCATAAAAAAGAATGAAATCTTGCCATTTGCAATGACATGCGTGGAGCTAGAGAGTATAATGTGAAGCAAAATATGTCAGTCAGGGAAAGACAAATACACTATGTTATCACTCAAATGTGGAATTTAAGAAATGAAACAAATGCTCAAAGGAAAAGAAAGAGAGACAAACCAAGAAACAGATTCTTAACTATAGAAAACAAACTGCTGCTTGCTGGGGGGTGGGGTGGGTAAAATAGGTGAAGGGGATTGAGTAATGTGCTTGTTGTGATCATCACCAGTGATGTACAGAATAGCTGAATCCCTATATTGTGCACCTGAAACTAACACACTGTATGTTAATTCTACTGGAATGAAAATAAAGTAAAATAAACTAAAAAGAACATAAACTAAAATAAGATAAAATAAATTCCAGATTCCTAGGAAAGAAGCTCACTGGCTCATTTTAGATCAGGTGCCCTGCCCTGATCCAATGATTTCTTAGCATTATCAGCTTCTCCCTTAAATAATGTTAGCAGTAGCTAGTAGTCCCAATGAAGCGTGTCAGGGTGTGGGGGATGAAGGTTGAGGAACAAGAGGTATGGGTTAGGTGAAGCAAAGACAGGGAAAAAAGCTGACCAGGCGATGTAGCTGTGGCCAGGACAGTCTGTTTGCTAGGAAACACATCTCTATTAAAAATGCACTGATCCAGGTGTACCTGGCTTGCTCAGTCGGAAGAGCATTCATTGGGGTTGGGATATTGGGTTTAGAGACTACTAAAAACAAGCAAACTAACCAAAAAAAAAAAAAAAAAAGGAAAGAAAGAAAGATACTTGCATTAAAAAATTCGGGATGCCTGGGTGTCTCTGTGGGTTAAGCCTTTGTCTTTGGCCCAGGTCATGATCTCAGGGTCCTGGAGTTGAGCTCCAGAGAAGCTCTGGAGCTCAGCGGGGAGCTTGCTTTCCCCCCCTCTCTGCCTGTGTCTCTGACTACTTGTGATCTCTCTCAAGTAAATAACATGTTAAAAAAAAATCATAAAACAAAAATGCACTGGGTGTACCTGGGTGGCTTAGTCAGTTAAGTTTCTGCCTTTGGCTAAGGTCATGATCCTGGGGTCCTGGGATCGAGTCCCACAACACACTCCCTGGTCAGCGGGGAGCCTGCTTCTCCCTCTGCCTCTGCCCCTCGCTCCACTCATGCTTGCATTTGTGTTCTCTCTCTCATGTTCAAATCAATAATAATATCTTAAAAAAAAAAAAAGAGCACTGAATTGATCTAGCAGCTCCATTTCTGGGTGGATACCTAAAAGAATTGAAAACAAAATCTCCAAGAGATATCTGTATACCTGTGTCACAGCAGCATTACTTAAAGTAGCTAAAAGGCAGAAGCAACTGTACATCAAGAGATGAGCAGATAATCCCAATGGGTACACACAGAGTGGAATATTATTCAGCCTTAAAAAGGGAGAAAATTCGGGATGCCTGGGTGGCTCAGTTGGTTAAGCTGCTGCCTTTGGCTCAGGTCATGATCCCAGCGTTCTGGAATCGAGTCCCACATCGGGCTTCTTGCTCAGTGGAAGCCTGCTTCTCCATCTGCCTCTGCCTGCCACTCTGTCTGCCTGTGCTCACACTGACAAATAAATAAATAAAATCTTTAAAAAAAAATTTATAAAAAAAGGGGGGGGGGGAGGAAATTCTGAGTCATGCGACTGCATGGATGCACCATGAGGACGTTCTGCCAAAGAAAAAATGCCATTCACAAGGAAAAACACTGCATGATCCAACTCTATGAGGTAGCTAGAGCAGTCACATTCATAGAGACAGCAGAATGGCCAGGGGCTGGAGGCAGAGAGGATGGGGCGTTAGTGTTTCATAGGGGCAGAGTTTCAGTTTGGGAAACTGGAGAGAGGCCTACATGAATGGGGTGATGGGTGTAGAAAGGGCTAAGTCTAATGGTTGAGGCGCTCACAACCTTAATGGTAATGTAATGGTAACTCCTCCGTTATGTGTAT
>NW_026747915.1:0-2014 GCF_022355385.1 Mustela nigripes
GTTGTGTGTGTGTGTGTGTGTTTTCTTTGCATTTCACATATATGAAATATCATATAGTATTTTTCTTTCTGTGCCTATTTCCCTTAGTATAATACTGCTTATGTCCATCCGTGTTAGCACAAATCTCAAGATCTCACTTTTTTTAATGGCTGAGTAATATGTGTGTGTGTGTGTGTGTGTGTGTGTGTGTGTGTTCTACATCTTCTTTATCTTTTATTTATCAATGTACACTTGGGTTACTTCCATATTTTGGCTATAGTAAATAATGATGCAATAAACATAGGGGTGCATAAATCTTTTCAAATTCGTGTTCTTGTTTTCTTTGGGTAAATACACAGTAGTGGAATTACTGTTTCATATGATATTTCAATTTCTGAATTTTTGAGGAACATCCAAACTGTTTCCTACAGTAACTGCACCAATTTACATCACCACCAACAGTGCATGAGGGTGCCCTTTTTTCCATGCTTGCCAAGACTTGTTATTTCTTGTGTTCTTGATTCTAGCCATAATGAAAGGCAGATGATGATAACTCACTGTGATTTTGATTTGCATTTCTCTGATAATTAGTAATGTTGAGCTTTTTCTCATGTGCCTTTTGGCCGTCTGTATGTCTTCTTTAGAAAAGTGTTTATTCATGTCTTTTGCCCATTTTAATCAGATTTTTCTGTGTGTGTGCTGAGTTGTGTAATATCTTTATATATATTTTGGATACTAACCCATTATCAGACATATCCTTTACAAACATGTTCTCCCTTTCACTAGGTTGCCTTTTAATTTTGCAGATGGTTTCTTTTGCTGTACTAAAGTTTATTTTGGTATAATACTAGTAGCTCATATTTGGTTTTGTTCCCCTTGCCTAAGGAAACATATTTAGGAGGATGTTGCCAAGATCAAGGTGAAAAAAAAAAAACTTAAAGCCTATGCTCTATTCTAGGACTTTTATGTTTTTAGGTATCATATTTAGGACTTTCATCCATTTTTAGTTTATGTGTGTGTGTGTGTGTGTGTGTGTGGTATAAGAAAGTGTTCCAGTTTCATTCTTTTGTATGTAGCTGTCTAGTTTTTCCAGTACCATATTTTGAAGAGACTGTCTTTTCCCCATTGTAGGTGCTTGCCACCTTTGTCATAGATTAATCAACTAAATAACTGTGGGTTTATTTTTATGCCATTTTTACCATACTCCTTTGACTACTACAGCTTTGTTGTATATCTTCAAATCTGGAATTAGGATGCCTCCAACTTTGTTCACCTTTCGCAACATTGTTTGGATATTTGAGATCTTTTGTGGTTCCATAAAAATTTTTAATTCATTTTTAAAAATTTATTTTCAGCATAACAGTATTCATTATTTTTGTACCACACCAAGTGCTCCATGCAATCTGTGCCCTCTCTAATACCCACCACCTAGTTCCCCCAACCTCCCACACCCTGCTGCTTCAAACCCCTCAGATTGTTTTTCAGCGTCCATAGTCTCTCATGGCTCACCTCCCCTTCCAATGTCCCCCAGCTCCATCTCCTCTCTAACTCCCCTTGTACTCCATGCTATTTGTTATGCTCTACAAATAAGTGAAACCATATGATAATTGACTCTCTCTGCTTGTCTTATTTCACTCAACATAATCTCTTCCAGTCCTGTCTACGTTGCTACAAAAGTTGGGTATTCATCCTTTCTGATGGAGGCATAATACTCCATGGAGTATATGGACCACATCTTCCTTATCCATTCGTCCGTTGAAGTGCATCTTGGTTCTTTCCACAGTTTGGCAACCATGGCCATTGCGGCTATAAACATTGGGGTACAGATGGCCCTTGTTTTCACTACATCTGTATCTTTGGGGTAAATACCCAGTAGTGCAATTGTAGGGTCATAGGGAATCTCTATTTTTATTTATCTATCTATTTATTTATTTATTTATAATTTTTTTTATTTTTTATAAACATGTATTTTTATCCCAGGGGTACAGGTCTGTGAATCAGCACTCACCAAAGCACATACCATCCCCAATGTCCA
>NW_026747916.1:0-2014 GCF_022355385.1 Mustela nigripes
TGGTCCCACCCCTTCCCCGACCCCTCCCTGGGCCCCTGTTCCCGCCCTGGGCCCCTGTTCCCGCCCCAGACCCAGCTCCTGCCCTTGACCTCGCCCAGGCCATTACCCCTGCCCTTGCCCCAGCTCCTGCCCCTGCCCCTGCCCCCGCCCCTATCCCTTCGCCTTTCCCTGCCAGGGTCACTGCCAAGACACCTGACCCTGCACCTGTCCCAGACTCAGGTCCTTCACCTGTTCCTGCCCCTTGCCTTGTCCCTTCCCGCGCCCCTGCCAGGACGGCCTCCCCTTCCCCTGCTTCTGCCCCTGTTCCTGCCCCAGACCCAGCTCCTGCCCTTGACCCTGCACAGGCCATCACCCCTGCACTTGCCCCAGCTCCTGCCCGTGCCCCTTCCCCTGCTCCTATCCCTTCCCCTTTCCCTGAGAGGGCCACGGCCCCTGCACCTGCCCCGGCTCGTGCTCCAGACCCAGGTCCTGCCCCTGCACCTGCCCCTACACCTGCCCCAGACCCAAGTCCTAACCCTGTTCTTGCCCCCGACCCTGACCCTGACCCTGCCTCTGCCCCTGCCAGGAAGGCCTCCACTTTCCCTGCCTGTGCCCCTGTTCCTGCCCCAGACCCAGGCCCTGTCCCTGCGTCTTCCCCTTCAACTGGCCCTGCCAGGAACACTGCCCGTTCCCCTGGCCCTGCCTAGGCCCCTGTTCCCACCCCAGACACAGCCCCTGCCCTTGATCCTGAATCAGTCATCACCCCTGCCCTTGCCCCAGTTGCTGCCCCTTCCCCTGCCCCTGCATCTGCCACTGCCCCTGCCCTTTCTCCTTTCCCTGCCAGGGCCACTGCCCCTGCACCTGCCCCAGACCCAGTCCTACCCCTGGTCTTGCCCCTGCCCCTGCCCCTGCCAGGACCACTGCCCCTTCCCCTGGCCCTGCCGAGGCCCCTGTTCCCGCCCCAGACCCAGTCCCTCTCATTTGCTCCTGCTCCTTTCCCTGCCCTTCCCTGGGCTCCTGTTCCTGCCTCTGACCCAGCTCCTGCTCTGGATCCTGCACAGGCCACTACTGCTGACCCTGTCCCCGCCCCTAGCCCAACCCCTGCCCCAACACCTTCTCCTGCGGGCCTCCCAGACCCGCATCCAGAGCCCACAACTCTGCGGGGAGATCTTCCCAGAAAAATACCATCAGTTCCATCCCCTGACCCCGACATCCCCCCAGAATCTCTCATCCCCTCCCCTTGTGTCCTTCCTCTCCTGTATGGAGTCACCATTATCGTCGCTGTCCATCTCCTCTATGCCGTGTATTATTTATTTTATTTTTTTTTAAGATTTTATTTATTTATTTGACAGACAGAGATCACAAGTAGGCAGAGAGGCAGGCAGAGAGAGAGAGAGGAGGAAGTAGGCTCCCTGCTGAGCAGAGAGCCCAACGCGGGGCTCGATCCCAGAACCCTGGGATCATGACCTGAGCCGAAGGCAGAGGCTTTAACCCACTGAGCCACCCAGGCACCCCTATTATTTATTTTAAATAAAAGTTCTTTTCCCTTGAACACGTCATGAGCATGAAGTGCATTCCCAACGCTGTGCCACCCACCACGCCCCAGAGCATCGTTGCAGGATACCTCCTTCCCCAAAGGAGGAGACCCTGAGCCCAAGCCCTCCTGCCCATTGTTCCTCCAGCCTGGCCCCTCGCAAGCCCTAAGCTGCTTTCTCTTTCTGTTCCTGCACGTGTTCTGGAGGTTTCTGGTAGTGGAATCCCTCAATAGGTGCGTTTGTGTCTGCACCTATTTTCAAAGGGCCCTTGTTTGGGGTTTGGTTAGGTTTGGTTTTTGTTTCTTCTCTCTGTTTGACATAGAGTTTCCCTTCTTGGATGTTGAGACGCCCAATGGATTACAGAGGAGATGTCATCCTAGGGACCCCTTTAGGAATTCTGGGCACAATCTCGGGGCCAAGGCCCCTGTTCCTGCTGGGACACCACAGTCGGTTCCCAGACAGGACACGGCTGTTTCCTCCTGTGGCCCACACAGAAACCA
>NW_026747917.1:0-2014 GCF_022355385.1 Mustela nigripes
TCTTTTGTCTCTGGATTTTGTATCAGCGATGGCCGTGGAATGTTGTGGAGGCCTCATGGGCCATGGACGAATCTCGCTCTCTGTGGATTTGGCCCGATCCCTATTGTTTTTCATCAATCTGTGGGATGGAAGTACTCCTTTCAGGTTTCTTACCTCAGGAGTCCCACCAAAATAGGAATTCCAAAGCAGAGCCCTGGGGAATATTGAAGGGAAAATCCGAACAATAGTTAAAAATTGGGGCCTAGGGGCATGGCAAGCCCAATATGCTGTCTCTCCATCCAGCCACTGAGAGGACTTACCTGAGGACTGGGCTCAGGCTGAAGGTCACAATGTGTGTTTGTGACCAATGTGGCCCCAAAGTATGGACGGGGCCTCAGGGGCCACACTGGTTTCAAGTACACTGAATCTTGGACAACATGCCAACCACAAGGTTTCTTGCCATGGGGAAAGAGTTCTGATTTCTGCATCATTTTCAAACCCAGGCCGTGATTGGAGATAAGGTTTAGGATTTGAAGCCTGAAAACCGAGATTGAGAAGAGATGACGAAATAAGGCCATGGCGGTTCCGATGTGCTCAGTGTGCGGCCAGCAGTCTGGGTGGGGCCAGGACGTCCAGGATCAGGCTGTGTCAGAAACGGCATTAGTGCCCAGGTCAGCCTATATATTTGGGGTACAGCTGAATGTCGTTAAGGTTGATCCTCATTTGGGGTTTCTGGGTAGCCCCAGAGGGCAATGATTTTCTTCTGGAGGGCATGCAGAGTGCTGCATTGTAGTTCTGGATTGCCAAACTGGAGGGTTTGTGGTTCAGTAGTCTGAGGACAGAAGTATGAGAACCCAAGCTAGGCCTAGGTTTCTGGGTGAGGATATGGCAGGCACAATCTACAGACCTGAATCGAGATCTCATGCTTCTGAAGTCAGGGCGAGAATCAGACGATCGCTCAGGTTGGACATTCTGTCCCTGATGGCCCCTACTTGAAGGGGGGGGTGGATCGCGAGGCCATGGCGGTTTTCCCACGATGGTAGTTATGAGAAGCTCCCAACTGCAAAGATTCTTCTGCAGGACAATTGAGACCTTTTGGTTGGCTCCAGAACAACGATTCTGAGCAGGGTTCTAAGGATGGATGGCTGGGTAGCCCACCTCGCATTCCAATTGTCTCCAAGCAAAAGACAGGTTAGATCTGCTGGATCTGGGGGAGGAAATGAGGAGGCTGAGTTGAAATGGACTCACCCGTGGATGTGTCCTAATATGAATTTGTGTCTAAGGAGACCTTGGAATGAAGCGGTGGCACTTGGGCCCTGAAGTGTTCTCCTAAAGAGAGGCTTTCACACAGCTCCATCATGCAAGTTTCCTATGTGTAGATGAGATTTGTTCTGATGGGTGAGTCAAGAAACAGCCTTATGCTGTTATTGAAATCCAGGCCTCTGAGGAGAGATGCGTGGAAGCCAAAGCAATGGATCCGATAGGTGCCTAGGGAACTGTTCGCTCCTTTTTACCTCTGGGGACATCAGTCTACGCTCTGAGAGGAGGTAGGTGCTGAGATGGGCCCAGATTGCCCCTGTTTGTCCTGGTAAGAGACAAATATTGGGATGGCCTCACAGACTTTGGAGGACTATACTCTTAGTAGGGTTGTGGCCATTGGAATGGGCATATACAATTCCCTTGGAGAGGGCAAGCACAGTCGTCAGGTTTGGCTCCAGGGCCCTGAGCCTGTAGGGTGTGTAGGCCAGGGCTCTTTGGACAGTTGTCTGAAAACACAAACTCGGCTTATGTTTCTGGTCACAGGTATGGCAGGACTGATCTACATACCATGAGGAGAATTCATCTGGATATGAAAAAAGGGCGAGTGTGAGGCTCTTGCTCAAGTTTTTCTCTCTAGATATCGTGTCACTCATGGTCGTGAAATTTCCTGGTGACTTCATGGGAAATCACGAGTCTTACTCTCTGGGGTTTTGGCCCCGTCCAAAGAGTTTGGGGTCATTCTGTGTGATGGATGAAGTCCGTTGTTCTGTTGTTG
>NW_026747918.1:0-2014 GCF_022355385.1 Mustela nigripes
ACACACACACACACACACACACACACACACAGACACGCACACTACAAACATGGTTATCCCACTTAATTACATTGGTGATTTCTTGATACCCAAGCCCACATGCCAGCTCCCCTTCAGAGTACTAACCTCACTATCTCCCTGTGACCTACCCACCTCCATGCAGACCTAGGACCTTATACCTCAACTCCTGCCAAGCTAACGACAAAAGTTTATGATTCAGTTCCTATCTCTCCTGCTTTATTCATGACCTCTTAAAGTCTAGTGACCCATCCTCCTCTTCTTTCTAAAAAAACAAAACAAAACAAAACCCACTGCTTCCTGGGAACCTTTCAGATTTTTTTAAAATTTTTAAAAATTTTTTTATTTCTTTTCAGCGTAACAGTATCCAGTGTTTTTGCACCACACCCAGTGCTCCATGCAATACGTGCCCTCCCCAGTACCCACCACCTCGTTCCCCCTACCTCCCCCCCACCCCTTCTAAATCCTCAGATTGTTTTTCAGAGTCCACAGTCTCATGTTTCACCTCCCCTTACAATTTCCCTCAACTCCCTTCTCCTCTCCATCTCCCCTTGTCCTCCATGCTATTTGTTATGCTCCCCAAATAAGGGAAACCCTATGATCATTGACTCTCTCTCCTTGACTTATTTCACTCAGCATAATCTCTTCAAGTCCCGTCCATGTTGCTACAAAAGTTGGGTATTTATCCTTCTTTCAGATGTTTTTTACCTCCATAATCTACTGGAGGATAACAATGTACCAGAACCCTTGATTGACCATTAATGCCTATTGGTCACATCGTGTATGCTACGTAGGACCCTATTCTGTGTTCTTAACAATCATGGCTTCGACGCGTAGCTGAAGGTGGACTTTAACTGGAGTCTATTGTGCAAATACCTGAAGCAGGAAGTCCCCTGCCCAGTGAAAGAAGCATGCAGACTTCCAGAGGTCTTGAGGTCCTCTCTTCAAATATACACATTCACTTTGAGAAATCAGGATTCCCACCCAAACGAGAGACAAAAGAAAAGGAAAAAAGTAAAAAAAGAAAAGAAGAAAAGAGAGAGAGACAGGAAAGAAAGGGAAGATGAAAAATAAGGTTCAGCCCAGATGGGCCCCAAGGTAAGATTAATGAAGTAGACAAACAAAAAGAGATAAAAAGACCGATACAAGTATATGACAAGAGAAAAAAATATACACACACACACATATATATATATATATATGCAAATAAAGAAAGAACCTCGTCAAAAAGAACCACAAGTATAAAATTTATATGCTATCAGGACAAACACAAAAAACACAGAGACACTGGTGGAAGAAGATGGGAGAGTTCTTATGAATTCTCAGTGTGTGCGAGGAAGGTTGTTTGGATTCTTCCTGGATGTATCTTGATATCTTTGTTAAAGGACTCAACTTTCCTAAGATAAAGGGGATTAAAAATTGGTTTACCTATAGGGGTAGTATTGATTGGGGAAAGGGGATTACTTTGAAGTTTAACTCTATATGAATATTAGAGGATAAAACTAAAAAGGAATAAACTAGACTAAACTAAAATTTAAAAAAAGGAATTCAAAAAATAAAATTGCAAAAGAAAAACATAGGTGTATGTATCAAAATGTTAGGTTAGAAAGGTATTTGGAATTTGATGTACTGTACAACTCACTGTGATGGTAAATAGGTTAAAAAAATTACCTATGTGTAAAAAAAAAAAAAACACGGACCGGAATAGTGGGAACAAGTGAACAATACAAGTTTTCCTATGAAGTAGTGGTTGTTCTCTTGTAGTCCTTTTTTTTTTCTTTCTTGGTTTGTTTTCTGGGGAGGGGCCTGCCACATGGGTTGTCAGTCAATTATGAGTGGCTGCCTTCGGCTCAGGTCATGATCCCAGGATCCTGGGATCGAGTCCATCTTCAGTCTCTCTGCTCAGCAGAGAGCCTGCTTGTAACTCTCCCTTTGCCTGAAGCTCTGCCTACTTGTGCTCTCTCTGTCAAATAAATAAATAAAATCTTTTTAAAAA
>NW_026747919.1:0-1005 GCF_022355385.1 Mustela nigripes
CCACAATCATAATCCACTCAGTCTGAACTCATATATGTTTCTCCTGGACCACTTAGCTCTTCTCATTCTCTCCTCTTCCATGTGATCAAATCCCAAAATAATTATTTAGGTTGTGTATGCAAGTCCTGATTTTGAAGGGACACTCAGTTACAGAAAGAGATGAAAATAAAGATACAGGGAAAAAAATGGTGCACTTGGGTGACTCAATTAGATAAGCATCTGACTCTTGTTTCAGCTCAGGTTTTTATCTCAGGGCGACGAGATGAAGCCCCTATAGGCTCTGTGCTGTGCAAGGAGGTTGCTTAAGATTCTCTCTTCTTATCCCTTTCCTTCCACCCCTCACCTCCCACATTGTCTTTCTCTTAAATAATAAGCACTGCTGAACTATCTTAGATTCTGTACTTTCTCTCCAGCCATGAACCTATCACTGTCTTTAACTGTTGAAAACTTCATTAGACAAATTAATGTGGTGAAGGAAGCAATATGAGAAAGCCTATTAATCTGATGAGCATGGAACTGAACAAGCCCTATAGATACTTTCCCTATGACTTCTAGCCTATCAATACCTACAGTGAGTCACATACATTCAAGATTATTGCTTTTATTGTATACTTCATATATTCATTAATTTTTGACTCGTTATCATTTTTTTGAAGTGTTAAACTATGGTAATAAACAAACTTTTAATTAACTTTTCCTCCTATGATACAAATATAACTTGCACTTGAGCTTTAGCTAATTTTATGTTCTAAAATTGCCAAAACAAAATGATCAAGGTTTCTAGATTATTTACTGTATTTTCTACTATATAATATTGTTCTATCTCTTCTGTATAAAGAAAATGAATGCTGGGGGCTCTTGGGTGGCTCAGTGAGCTAAAGCCTCTGCCTTCTGCTCAGGTCATGATCCCAGAGTCCTGGGATAGAGCCCCACATCAGGCTCTCTGCTCAGCAGGGACCCTGCTTCCCTTCCTTTCTCTCTGCCTGCCTCTCTGTCTACTTGTAA
>NW_026747919.1:1105-2014 GCF_022355385.1 Mustela nigripes
TGGGATAGAGCCCCACATCAGGCTCTCTGCTCAGCAGGGACCCTGCTTCCCTTCCTTTCTCTCTGCCTGCCTCTCTGTCTACTTGTGATCTCTCTGTCAAATAAATAAATAAAATCTTAAAAAAAAGAAAACGAATGCTTGATAACTAAATGAATGCTTTAGTGAACAAATTAAATATGGCAATAGCATTTTATTTTATTGTGCTTTATATATTAAACTATAATATTATATCATTGGTCTACAAATGATCTACTCACATAGTCATTTGGAAGCTTTTAGCAAAATAATTCTTCCTCCTGATTGTAGTATAAAAGCCACAGAAATATACAGAAGACTCCTAGGATAGAAAGTTAAATCCATTTATCCGTGATGCCTTGAGTAGGACCTGACCTATGTATGTCGTGGGATGCACTAGTAACTGTTACATGTGATAGGATTATATTTAATATATACAGTTTCATTTACTTCACAAAGGAGATATAAATTTGAGAATAAAATATTTGTTGAATCTATAAAGTCTATATCTATTTGTAATCATTGTGGTAGAATTAAGATGTTAATTTGAAAAAAAATTTCATTGAACACATACACATATTCAATTGTTTATATATATATAAACAGCATTATTTATTTATGTAAATAAATACATTGTCAGTAAAACCCATTTACTTATCAATCATAAGGGTAATTTTAAGTACTGAGAATAAGAAATATGTGAAAAGATAAGTGTTCAAGAGTGCAGTTTGTGGTAATTAATACAATATGATAGGCTCATAAAAAAGATATATTACTTGAACTTAAAAGCTTCTATACTTAAGCAATGACCACTTGAAATTTGTAATTAGTCTTGCTGCAGTTTTTCCCTGCACTTACTGCCCTTCCCCAGAAGTTCATTAAGAATTTCTGTGA
>NW_026747920.1:0-2014 GCF_022355385.1 Mustela nigripes
AAAAGTGGAAAACACAACACACTCACGAACTACAATGAATGCAAGAAAGAAAATACAAAGGAAAAAACGAAAGAGCCATGAACGAAGGAATTCTAAGAAACGTAGAGGTTGATGCCAAAACATTTTATGGGGTTAACATATACGGTTAAATGCATGCATTTTTAAATTTTAAAACACCGAAAAGAAAGCCACCTAAAAGGATGACTGAAGGAACAAGATGAAGAAAAACAGAACTCCAAAGTTAACAGAAAAATTGAAATCATACATGGGATTATCAAAATTAAGGAAATAAAAACAAACCAATAGGAAAAAATCAGGAGATCTCACACTTCAGTTTTGACAACACGAACAAACCGCAGAAGCCATTACTGGCATAAAACAGGGAGACAAGCACACAGCTGCAAGTTTGAAAGAACATGACAAATGGTAGCAAGGAAAAAAGAATAACCAAAAAGGCATATCCACACATTTATGCTAGCCAATCCAAGAACTGAGAAAAAAGGATAAATTCCCAGACACATAGAAACTTCCAAGATTAGGTCAGGAAACCTACAAAATCTCAGCTCTCTAGTAGTGACGGAAACATTTGAAGCAGTAATCCAACCTTTGCCAACACACAGAAGGCCAAGTAAAGACATTTTCCTGGGCCACTCTTCTAGGTATTTAGTGAAGGCATTGTCATGTCCTCTCATCAAATCCAGAGATGGAAGGGGCGGGTAAACTCTAATTCACAAGGATAAAGACCCAATTCAAAGAAGGACATTTTAGGAAACCCACCCATGTCATTTCAATAAGGAAAGATAATAAACAATATAATTCTTTCCTTTTCTCCCTGTGACTTCCTTTGGTTTTGAGAGGGCCACATTGTTTTCCTCTGAATTTATGTTGTTGTTGTTGTTGTTGCTGTTCTGTTGAGAAAGCATGCCTATCATCCATCAACCGGTTTTGACAGAGTACTCATGCATGCTTTCGTTGCATGGACGTCCTAGTGCTCCTCATAATATAAGCCACAGTTCCTGACCACCCATTAAGCAGTTCTCTTTTCGGTAACCCTCATCTGGATCCTCCTAGTCCTGAGTCACTCAAGGTGGGGCTCATTCTCTGACTTCTTGCCCTTCAGTATTCCCTTCCTTTACTAGGGCCAAGGTATTCCTCGCGAGGCACATATTGTGGGAAGCCATATGATATTTCCCTTTGTCTGCTTGTGTTTTCCATTTCCCATCAGCAGGGCATGGGACATTCATGTCAAGGCAAGGTCCAGGAATTCATTCACTTCGGCGGCAGTGGAATTCTGTGTGTTGAAATGGACCCAGTCCTTGCAAAGGCATTGCGGCTCACTCCAAAGTTCTGCTAGAATGGGCCTTGCAAGCCATCGGTATAGGCCGTCCCTTTCCTTCTGACTAAAGAGACTTGGCCCACATGTCTCTACCCATTACCACAACAAGTACAGTTAACGAATAATGACAACGGGTTCGGTCCAGGCCTCTTCATTGAGAGTTAGCTCTGATGCAGAAGGTCACTCTCCTCGAAGACTTTGCAAAGATATTTAAAGGAAAACCAGGTAGACAGAGCCCTCCTCCCCTAGCCGCGTGTTTCAGAACACTAGAGGACGAGGCCACAGACTGCACCATATATCGATGCCCTCACCTTTTACCTCGGAAAGGGACTTTCTGTACCTTAGTCATCACTGACCCATAGGTAAAACACGCTGACAAAGTACGCTCTCACCCACAGGACGACAAAACCCACGGAGAGCTACTCATGCCCAAAAGGCCTCACCTTTTCTTGAAATATCTAGAAATTTTAGTGGAAAGGGACTCCTTGCCGTCTCCGGGGATATGTTGGCCTAAAGGAAGGTATACTGAATGCCATTTTCCTTCCTCTAGGTCTCCAGAAAGGGGAAGTTGGACATTAACCCACAAGACATCCTGAGTTTTTTTTTTTAAGATTTTATTTATTTATTTGACAAAGAGAGAGATCACAAATAGGCAGAGAGACAGACAGAGAGAGAGAT
>NW_026747921.1:0-2014 GCF_022355385.1 Mustela nigripes
ACTTCACCCTGACCCTGACCCAGGCCATGACCATCAACCTAACCCTGACCCTAAAGGTGACCCTGACCCAAACCTAAAACTAACCCTGAGACTGAATGTGAGCCTGACCCTAACACTACCCCTAAACGTAACCCTAACCCTGACACTACCACGGGTACTCCGCCGATCCTATCGCTGAACCTAACCCTAACACTATACTCTAACCTTACCGCGGACCCTGACCCTAACCATGTCTAACCCAAACCCTCAACCTAACTCTAACCATAACACTAACCCTAAACTTTAACAATAACCCTTACCCTATACCTGACTATGATCATAACCCTAACCCTGAACTTTGCCTCTACCAGACCCTGACCCTAAACGTGACCCTGGCCCTGACCCTAAACCTAACCATGACACTAACACTGACCACTACATAACCTTGTCCCTGACCCAAATGTGGACTTTGAACCAATACCTGATCCTGACCCTAAACCTGACACTGGCGCTAAACTTCACCCTGACCCTGACCCAGGCCATGACCATAAACATAACCCTGAGCCTAATAGTGATCCCGACCCTGACCTGAACGCTAAACCTGAGCCTGACTGTTAGCCTACCCTACTCTAACCCTAAATGTAACACTGACCCTGACAAAAACGCGGGTCCTACCCCGAATCCTATTGCTAAAACTAACCCTACACTAACCCCTAACCTACCACGGACCCTGACCCTAACAAGTTCTAACCCTAACCATCAACCTAACGCTAACCCTAACACTAACGCTGAACTTTAACAATAACCCTGACCCTATACCTGACTATGATCATAACCCTAATCCTGAACTTTGCCTATACCAGACACTGACCCTAAACCTAACCCCAAAATTTGCTATTAGAGACACTGATCCTAAACCTGACCCTGGCCCTAACCCTAAACCTAACCATGACCCTAACAATGACCACTACATAACCCTGTCCCTGACCCAAATGTGGACTTTAAACCAATACCTGATCCTGACCGTAAACCTGACACTGGCCCAGGACTTCACCCTGACCCTGACAAAGGCAAACCATAAACCTAACCCTGACCATAACAGTGACCCTGACCCTAACAATAATCCTGACACTGAATGTGAGCCTGAACCTAACTCGAACCCTAAACGTAACCCTGACCCTGACACTGACATGGGCCCTGACCCAAAATCTAACGCTGAACCTAACCCTAAAACTAACCCCTAACATTATCCCTGACTCTGACCCTAACCCGGTCTAACCCTAACCCTCAAACTACCTCTAATCCTAACTCTAACCCCACTTGAACAATAATCCTGACCCTCTCCATGACCCTAATCATAACCCTAACTCTGAACTTTGCCTATGTCAGACCTTAACCTTAAACCTGACCCTGGCCTTGACCTTAACACTGACCCTAACCCTGACTGTAAACCTAACTCTGACCCAACGTGAGCTGAACAGAATCGTAACCCTAAAGCTAACCCTGATCCTGAACCTACTCATAAAACAGAACCTAAACATAAAGCTGACCTTACCATAACCATAAACCTAATCCTGACCCTGACCCTAACCCTGACACTAAACCTGTCCCAAACCTAACCCTGACCCTGACATGAACTTTGACCCAAACAAAAACTTGAACCTGATGCTAAATCTGACCATGACCCTGAACCTGACCCTTAACCTAACCGTCACCCTAACACTGACCCTGACGCTGACTCTGACCGTAACGGTAACCCTGACCCTATTGTGAGCCTGACCCTAAACTTAACCATGAACCTAACACTAACCCTGACCCCTACCTTAACCCTAATGCTAACCCTGACCCCAACGATGTCTCACCCTAACCCTGACCCTAAGTCTCTCGCTAACACTAACCCTAACCCTAACCCGAACCCGAACCCTAACTCGGTCTGAACCCATCTCTGTTCCCAGAAGCCGGGACAACAGTTGCATCCAGGACTCCCAGGGGCTGGGATTGGCTGTGTGGGGATCACTGGATGAACAGGGCATGG
>NW_026747922.1:0-2013 GCF_022355385.1 Mustela nigripes
TTCATTTCACATCAGCCAGGCATGGGACATTCATGTCAAGGCAAGGTCCAGGGCGTTCATTCTCTTCGACAGCCGAGGAATACTGTCTTGCCAAAATGGACCAAGCCTTCCTTATCCACTAGTCCTTGCAAGGGCATTGCAGCTCACTGCAAAGGTCTGCTCGAATGGGCCTTGCAAGCCATCGATATTAGCCGTACCTATCCTTCTGACTAAAGAGACATGGTCAACATGATTATACCCGTTACCGCAACAAGGACAACTAATGATGACAACGGGTGCAGTCCGGGCCTCTTCCTTAGGTTTAGCCCTGATGCAGAATGACACTCTCCTCTAAGACTTTGCAAAGGTGTATAAGGGAAAGCCAGGTTGACAGAGCCTTAAACCATTAGCCATGTGTTTCAGAAAAATAAGAGATGAGACCACAGACAGCACCATATATCTAGGCCCTCACCTTTTTCTTCGAAAGGGGACTTTCCGTCCCTTAGTCATCACTGAGCCATAGGCAAAAGACACTGAGAAAGGACGCTCTCACACACAGAATGACCAACCCCCATGGAGAGTTGTTGATACCCATGAGGCGTCTCCGTTTCTTGAGATCTCTAGAAATTGTAGTGGAAATAGGACATCTTGCTGTCTCTGGGAAAATGTTGGCCTAAAGGAAGGTATACTGAACATCATTTTCTTTCCCCTTTTTCCAGAAACGAGAAGTGGGACACTAACCCACAAGACAATCTGAGTTCTTGATCAGACTCAGAGGGCTATTGTTCTGTACTTCAGAGGCTTCCTTCCTAAAGCCTTAGGACACCAAGGTCATGGGAGAGGCACAGCTGCTTCAGTGAAGCCAGCATTTGTGATGTCACAATGCTTTGAGTTCATAGCAACCACTCCTCATTACATCACGCCTGATCACTATAATTGGCTAGAGTAGTCGTGGGTGGGCCAAGAGCACCCCAGGCCATCCCGAAACGCTGGAGCTATCTGGGTCTCTCAGGAAGGTAGTTTGCGAAGCGAGTCAGAGTCACCTTCTACATGGCCCAATTCATAGTGTTTGGACATGATTATCAGCACCAGCGCACTGGATTCCAGAGAAAGACAAGCATCCACCATTCCATCTTAACCATGACAGGCCAAGAAACAATCAGGCCTCAAGCAAAGCCTCAGGGTAGGAAATCTGAGCCCGGCACAAGGATAAGGCCCTCCCACACAATAACGGAGCTTCTGAACAGGAGAAGGCCCACCCAAGGAAAGAAAACTGAACACCCGAAACCGTGCCAAAGATATGTCTGTAGTCTTCAACAGGGAGGACACGAGTACCTCGAGCCTCTCCAGAAATGCTACCAACAAGGCCTCCCAATCTTCAAAAATTACCATGCATCAAATGCGGACTCTACACCTTAGTTGTAGAACCTTAGGTCCAGGATGGACTCATGTACTTGCTGTCCACAGGAGCAATCAGAGAGCATTTTGGAAGAGACCCAACCCCAAGTGAAGCCATCTGAAAGACTTCTGTGCCCGTTTCAGGAAGACAACTTGTATGTCCAAAAGGATGCATTGAAGAGGATTCGAATGTGGAAGAACCTTGAGCACTCCCTAAGGGTGGAGCATCTACCCCTGTGGAACTGGATGGAATTGTGGCAGCACAAGCCTGCCTTCTACCTCTCATGACCGTCACCCAAATAATGTCATGGTAGAAGCAAACAGTGCCTGTTGTAGAAGATGGGCATGTGAACAAGGACTCTGCATAATGGAGCCAGCAGAGAATAAACATGTGTCAACAAAGGGTCAGTACAGCGTGACACACAGCGGACGCTTCAGGTTCGTGAGGAGATCCAGGAAGACAAAGAACAGGAGAATGAACATTGGAGCTCTGAACGAAGGTCTGGTATTTTAGGATGGTGGGAGGTTCTCTGTACCTAGCTGCCCTCCATAGGAACCTTGGTCCAAATTCAATAAATCATCTTCTGCCCCCAGTCAATTATTGTGCCTGGTTTTGTTTTTGTTATCTTGTCAAAC
>NW_026747923.1:0-225 GCF_022355385.1 Mustela nigripes
GTGACAGATGTAAGGCCTAGGTTATTTATTTATTTATTTATTTATTTATTTATATTCTCACATAGATGTCCAGTTGTTCCAGCATTTTTGTTGAAGGACTATTTTTGCTCCATTTTATTGCATTTTTTTCCGTTTTCAAAGATTTCTTGGCTATATTTGTGAGGTATTTATGTGGACCTTTTTTTTTTCTTTTATTTGACAGAGAGAAATCACAAGTAGATGGAG
>NW_026747923.1:325-2013 GCF_022355385.1 Mustela nigripes
GAGCCTGATGCGGGACTCGATCCCAGGACCCTGAGATCATGACCTGAGCCGAAGGCAGCGGCTCAACCACTGAGCCACCCAGACGCCCCTATGTGGACCTTTTTTTAGGCCCTCTATTCTATTCCATACATCTAGCTGCTTATTCCTTTGCTCAAATAATACTGTTGATTGCGATGGCATGCCAGTAAGTCTTGAAATTGGGTTGTATTAGTCCCCCAACTTTATTCCCTTTCAGTACTGTGCTGGCTATGCTTAGTCTTTTCTCTTTCAATAAAAACTAAAGATCAACCTCAGTTGCAGCAACTTCTTACAAGATTCATCTTTAAAGGCAAAGGAAACCAAAGAAAAATGAACTATTGGGGCATCTTTAAAATAAAATCTTCTGCACAACAAAGGAAACAGTCAACAAAACTAAAAGGCTACCTATGGAATGGGAGAAGATATTTGCAAATGACATATCAGATAAAGGACTGGGGTCCAAGGTCTATGAAGAACTTATCAAACTCAATACCCAAAACCAAATAATCCAGTTAGGAAATGGGGAGAAGACATGAACAGACATTTCTCCCAAGAAGACATACAAATGGCCAACAGATACATGAAAAATTCTCATCACTTGTTGTCAGGAAAATACCACCCTATGCCAGTTAAAATGGCTAAAATTAACAAGACAGAAAATAACAAATGATGGTGAGGATGTGGAGAAAGGGAAACTCTTTTACATTATTTGTGGGAATGCAAGCTGGTACAGTCATTCTGGAAAACAGGATGTAAGTTCCTCAAGAAGTTAAAAATAGAGCTACTCTATAACCTAAGCAACCATACTACTAGGTATTTATCCTAAAGATACAGATATTATGAAACAAAGGGACACCTGCACCCAATGTTCATCCAAAATAGCCAAACTGTAGAAGGAGCTGAGATGTCCTTTGGTGGATGAATGGATAAAGATGTGGCTTATATATACAATAGGATATTATTCAGCCATCAAAAAGAATGAATACTTACCAATTACATTGATGTATGTGGAACATAATTCACTTATGTTAAGTGAAATAAATCAATCAGAGAAAGACAATTATCATATGATTTTATTCACATGGAATGTAAGAAATAGTGCACAGGATCATAGGGGAAGGGAGGGAAAACTGAATGGGAAGAAATCAGAGAGAGAGAAAATTAGAGACTCTTGACCTTGGGAAACTAGCTAAGGGTTGCAGAATGGGGGAGATAGGTGGGAGGATGGGACAATTGGGTGATAGGCACTAAGAAGGACACGTGATATGATCAGTACTGGGTGTTATATGCAACTGATGAATTATTGAACACTGTATTATAAACTAATGATGTACTATATGTTGGCTGATTGAATTTAAACTTTAAAAAAACAGCAATTTTAGAATTAGTTTGTCAATATTCCAAAATAACTTGCTGAGATTTTGATTGGGAGTGCATTTAATCTGTAGATCAGGTTGGACAGAAGTGACATCTTCACCATATTGAATCTTTCAATGTATGAACAAAGAATATCTCTCTATTTAATTAGTTCTTCTTTGATTTTGTTCATCAGAAATTTATGGTTTTTTATAGTTTTTCTCAAATTAATCTTAAATTTATTCCTATTCCATTTTAAGGAAAAGATAATGTAAATGGTATTATGTTTTTAATTTCAATTTCTATTTGTTCAT
>NW_026747924.1:0-2013 GCF_022355385.1 Mustela nigripes
ATCAAGTTTTGTCTCTGGATATCGTGTCACTCATGGTCGTGAAATTTCCGGGTGACTTCATGGGAAATGGATGAGTCTTACTCTCTGGGGTTTTGGCCCCGTACAAAGTGTTTGGGGTCATTCTGTGGGATGGAAGAAGTCCGTGTTCTGTTGTTGTTGATTTGTTTTGTTTTGTTTTTCAACCTCAGGTGTCCCACCAAATGAGGGATTCCAGAGTAGGGCCCTGGGGAGGGGTGAATGGACAACCAGAAATCTGGTTAAAAATTGGAGCCTACGGACATGTCAAGCCCATTATGACATCTAATGGTCCAGTCACTGAGAGGACGTGCTAGAGGACCGGACTCTCGCTGAGGGTCACAATGCGTGTTTATGCCCTCGTCGCACTCAAGAATGGGCGGGGCCCTAGGGTGAATGCTGGTTTCTCCTACACTGACGTTGGACAACATACCAACCACAAGGTTTCTTGCCATGGGTAAGGAAGAGTTCTGATTTCTGCATCACAGTCAGCCCTGGGCATTTATTGGAGATAAGGTCTAGGTTCTGAAGCCTGAAAACTGAGGTAGGGAAGAGATGATGACCTAAGGCCATGGCGGGTCAGATGTGCTCAGTGTGTGGTCAGCTGTCTGGGTGTTGGTCACGAGGTCCGGGATCAGGTTGTCAGACAGTGCATTAGTGCCCAGGTTAGACTATATATTTTGGGTGCATTCGAGTGCCGTGTAGGTTCTTATCTGAAGTACTCTTCAGGATATGAAGAATGAACGAGTCTGAGTCGCGTGCTCAGGCTTCTGTCTCTGGCTTTTGTATCAGCGATGGCCGTGGAATGTTGGGGAGGCCTCATGGGACATGGACGAATCTTGCTCTCTGTGGACTTGGCCCGATCCCAAAGGTTTTCTGTCAATATGTGGGATGGGAGGACTCCTTTCAGGTTTGTAACCTCAGGTGTCCCACCAAAATAGGAATTCCAAAGCAGAGCCCTGGGGAAGAGTGAAGGGACAACCCGAACTATAGTTAAAAATTGGGGCCTAAGGGCATGGCAAGCCCAATATGCTGTCTCTCCATCCAGCCACTGAGAGGCCTTACATGAGGACAGGGCTCAGGTTGAGGGTCACAATGTGTGCTTGTGAACAATGTGGCCAGCAATCATGGGCGGGGCCTCATGAGCCACACTGGTTTCAAGTACACTGAACCTTGGACAACAAGCCATCGAAAAGGTTTTTTGCCATGGGGAAAGAGTTTTGATTTCTGCATCATTTTCAAACCCGGGCCGCGATTGGAGATAAGGTCTAGGTTCTGAAGCCTGAAAACCGAGGTTGAGAAGAGATGACGAACTAAGTCCAGGACGGGTCCGATGTGCTCAGTGTGCCTCTAGCTTTCTAGGTGGGGCCAGGAGGTCCAGGCTCAGGCTGTGTCAGAAAGGGCATTAGTGCCAAGGTCAGCCTATATATTTGGGGTACAGCCGAATGCCGTGCCCCGTTGATCCTCATTTGGGGTTTCTGGGTGCCCCAGAGGGCAATGTTTTTCTTCTGGAGGGCAGGCAGAGTGCTGCATTGTAGTTCTGGATTGCCAAACTGGAGGGCTTGTGGGCCAGTAGTCTGATGATGGAAGTCTGAGAACCCAAGCTAAGCCTAGGTTTCTGGGTGAGGATATGGCAGGCACAATCTACAGACCTGAATCGAGAACTCTTTCATCTGAAGTCAGAGCGAGGATCAGATGATCACTCGGGTTGGACATTCTGTCCCTGATGGCCCATTTTTGAAGGGGTTTAGGATCACGAGGCCATGGGGGTTTTCTCACGATGGGACTTGTGAGAAGCTCCCAACTGCAAAGATTCTTCTGCAACAATTGAGACCTGTTGGTTGGCTCCAGGACATCGATTCCGAGCAGGGTTCTAAGGATGGATGGCTGAGTAGACCACCTCACATTCCAATTTTCTCCAAGCAACAAGACAGGTTATATCTGCTCGATCTGGGGGAGCCACCGAGGAGGCTGAGTTGAAATGGACTCTCCCGTGGA
>NW_026747925.1:0-2012 GCF_022355385.1 Mustela nigripes
TGTTTCACAGAGTAGACATTTTTAAATTCAGTGCTTGTGCTTTTGTATCTAAAGTTATTTCCAAAACCAAGGTCATTTAAATTTTCTTCTATATTACCTTCTACATGTTTCATGTTTAGGTTTATAATCCAATCTGAGTTAATTTTTGTGAAGAGTGTATGATATCTGGCTGGATTTATTTTATTTTATTATTTTATTGTATTTTTATTTTATATTTTTACATTTAGCTTCACCATTACTCCAGAACCATTTGTTTAAAAGATTGTATTTTGCTCTCTTGTATTGCTTTTGCTTTTATATTAAATATAAAATATAATTGATAATATGTATTCCGTTCCTTTAATCTAGTCTTTCTGTGGTATTACAATATCTTGCTTACATTTATCATTATGGTAAACTTCTTTTTAAAGATTTTATTTATTTATTTGACAGAGAGAGAGATCACAAATAGGTAGAGATACAGACAGAGAGAGAGATGAGGAGAAGCAGGCTCCCTGCTGAGCAGAGAGCCCAATGCAGGACTCGATCCCAGGCCCCTGGGGTCATGACCTGAGCCAAGGTAGAGGCTTAACCCACTGAGACACCCAGGCGCCCCATCATTATGGTAAACTTTGAAGTCAGTCCTCAGTCTTTGTTCTTCTTCAACACTATGTTGACTATTGTGAGTCTTTGCCTCTCCATATAAACTTTAAAATAAGTTTGTTAATATTAAAAAAAAAGAACTTGCTGGAATGCATTAATTGTATAGATAAACTTGGAAAGCAGTGACCTCTTGAGCTTAGCAGGAGATAGACCATGGACATCAGTTGTCACAGTGGTGCCTCTGGCAGAACCTATGGCAAATCCCTAGGCAAAATGAGACCTCAAGGATCTGAGAGAATGTCTAAGAAGTACTTGATACATCCCTTGGGTATGGTTTATTGTAGTGTCCACCTGTCTGAAAGCTGGGGAATCTAGATAAGGGAGGGAAAATTAGTTATGATAAAACATATCAACAAACATCAATAAATTTTGTAAAACTAATTGTCATGGCTCATATACAGTATGACCAACAGAGGGACCATCAGAAGGAAAGCATCAGTTATGTTTATTGTGAAATTTTTTATTCAAAATATAGCAATGTGAGGGGAAGACACAATGAGAAAATTGCCATTTTTAAAATGTTAAACTTCTTACAAAATGGAATAAGTTTTATATTCTAAGTAGTATATTGAAATGTAAAACATTGGGGTGCCTGGGTGGCTCAGTGGGTTGGGCTGATACCTTCGGCACAGGTCATGATCTCGGGGTCCTGGAATCGAGCCCCGCATCGGGCTCTCTGCTCCGCAGGGAGCCTGCTTCTCTCTCTCTCTCTCTCTCTGCCTGCCTCTCTGCCTACTTGTGATCTCTGTCTGTCAAATAAATAAATAAAATCTTTAAAAAAAAGAAAATTAAAGTAAAACATTAAAAAATAAAATTTTAATTTAAAAAATTATGTAATTAAAAAAAGATTAAAAATAGTAGAACCATTTTACTTATAACTGGAAAATACATTGTATATATATCTATCAAAAATTACTTGTCATGGGGGCGCCTGGGTGGCTCAGTGGGTTAAAGCCTCTGCCTTTGGCTCAGGTCATGATTCCAGGATCCTTGGATCCAGTCCCACATGGAGCTCTCAGGTCAGCAGGGAACCTGCTTCCTCCTCTCACTCTGCCTGACTCTGCCTACTTGTGATCTCTGTCAAATAAATAAATAAAATCTTTTATAAAAATTAAAAAAAAAATAACTTGTCATGTCTGGAATCAGGAGCATATGGAAAAAAATAGTATCTGAGGACAATACTTCTGCCATGTTTTGTGCCTTGTTAATATTTTTAAACAGTCAGGCAACTTTTAGCTTTATTGAAATACCTGCTAAGATACCAGCAGTGCCTTTTGGAGCCCTATGACTATAAAAATTAATTGCAAATATTCAAAATATTTACTATGGTGTCACTATTTAGGGCCACCACCAAGTATGTTTCAGAAGTA
>NW_026747926.1:0-2012 GCF_022355385.1 Mustela nigripes
CCTGATATGAGGAAGTGGTGATGCAACATGGGGTCTTAAGTGGGTAGGAGAAGAATAAATGAAACAAGATGGGATTGGGAGGGAGACAAACCATAAGTGACTCTCAATCTAACAAAATAAACTGAGGGTTGCTGGGGGGAGGGGGGTTGGGAGATGGGGGGTGGGGTTTTGGTCATTGGGTAGGGTACGTGCTTTGGTGAGTGCTGTGAAGTGTGTAAACCTGGCGATTCACAGACCTGTACCCCTGGGGTATTTTAAAAAAAAATAGAAAAAAAAAGAAATTATTATAAACAGTTTTATGCCAATAAGTTAAGCAACCTAGAGAAAATGGATGTATTCCTGGAAAAGTAATAACTTCCAAAATTCAATCAGGAAGAAATTGACAACCCGAATAGACCTATATCTAGTAACGGGACCGAATAGTGATCAAAAACCTCCTAAAAAACAAGAGACCAAGTCCTGATGGATTCCTTGGAAAATTCTACCAAACATTAAAAGAAGAAATAATACTTATTCTCCTAAAGATGTTTCAAAAAAATAGAAAGAGAAGGAAAACTTCCAGATCTTTTTATGAAGCCAACATTACCCTGATACCCTAACCAGGCAAGGATCTCACCAAAACTTCCAAAATTTCAGACCAATACCCCTGATGAATATGGAAGCCAAGATTCTCAACAAGATCCTAGCTAATAGGATCCCAAAGTACACTAAAATGATTATCCACCATGACCAGGAAGGATTTATGCCTGGGATGCAAGGATGGTTCAACATTTGCAAATTAATCAACGTGATAGAGCAATTCAGTAAGAGAAGAGAGAAGAACCATATGGCCCTCTCAAAAGGTGCAGAAAAACAAACAAACAAAAAATTTGAGAAGATACAGCTTCAGTTCCTGATTAAAACCCTTCAAAGTATAGGGATAGAGGGAACATTTCTCAAATGCATAAAATCTTTCTATTAAAAAAACCCACAGCAAATCTCATCTCAATGGGGAAAATCTGACAGCCTTCCCCTTTGAGATCAGGAACACGACAAGGATATCCATTCTTGCCAATGCTGTTCAACATAGTACTAGAAGTCCTAGCAGCAGCAATCATACAACAAAAGTAAATAAAGGTATTCAAATTGGAAAAAGAAGAACTCAAACTATCTCTCTTTGCAGATGACATGATTCTTTATATGGAAAACCCAAAAGAGCCCACCCACAAACTATGAGAACTCATACAGCAATACAGTAATGTGGCAGGATACAAAATCAATCTACAGAAATCAGTTGCTTTCCTATACATTAACAATGAAAACACAGAAAGGGAAATTAGAGAATGGATTCCATTTACTATAGCACCAAGACATAAGATACCTGGGAATAAACCTAACCAAAGAGGTAAAGGTTCTGTACTCGAGGATCTGTACAGAACACTCATGAAAGAAACTGAAGATACAAAAAGATGGAAGGGCATTCCATGCTCATGAATTGGAAGAATAAACATTGTTAAATTGTCTATACTGTCTAGAGCAATCTACACTTTCAATGCCATCCTGATAAAAATTCTACTGGCATTTTTCAAACAATCCTAAAATTTGAGTGGAACCAGAAGAGACCCTGAATTGCTAAAGAAATGTTGAAAAAGAAAAACAAAGCTAGGTGTATCCTGTTGCTTGATTTCATGCTTTACTACAAAGCTGTGAACACCAAGACAGCATGGTACTGGCACAAAAACAGACAAATAGGCCAGTGGAACTGAGTAGAGAGCCCAGATATGGACCCTCAACTCTATGGTCAAATAATCTTCCACAAAGAATGAAAAAATATACAACGGAAAAAAGATAGTCTCTTCAATAAATGGTGCTGGGAAAATGGGACAGCTATGTCCCATTTTCTTACACCATTTTCTTACACCATACACAAAGATAAACCCAAAATGGATAAATGACCTCAACATGAGGCACAGTTCTATCAAAATCCTAGAGGAGAATATAGGCAGTAACCTCTTCAACATTGGCCACAGCAA
>NW_026747927.1:0-2012 GCF_022355385.1 Mustela nigripes
ATATCAAAATATATCCCATTAGCTGCTAAGACACACAGGGCCTATTTTTTCTCTCAAATTCATTAATATGTAGGAGAAATAAGTGAGAAGTGAATGTATACTCTTCACTTCGATGTCTTTTAGAAATCTAAAATATGACTTTCTATGATTTGTGTCTCCATATTCCTTTATTGCCAGTTTGAACAAATCCACATGCTTTGATTCAAACGTAATAAATTACTCTTATTTGGAAAAATGATGTTTATTTTGTTCTCTCACCCTTAGCAGGTGGTTCATTTTAGCACACTTCAGAGTTATAATTTCATGCTTATTAAAAATATTTATTATGATCTATATAGATGAATGAAACTTTTATTAAATTATTTGACAAAAAACCTGTTATTTTTCAAAATGTATTTCCTTTGAAGGGTTATTTTAGAGCATTCAGAGAGGATCTAGGAGTGTGGTATTATGCAGTTTTTAAGTAGGTCTGTAATGGTTATTTATATGATTGTTTCTTTAAGGCTTATATATATTGTCCATTATATGCTATAAAATATTTTGAAAGTAAATTTAAGATATATTTTACATAGTTTATTTTTTGGAAAAAATTATTGAAATGACTTATGAAATTCAGTATACTCTCAACATTAATTTATTCTGAAATTTACCAATTGTCTATTGAACGTATTATATGGCAGATATTACTTCAGACTACACTGTTAAATGAAATACTTGGCTTTGTAGAACTTTTATTTTAATGGGTGAGACAATTAAAAGCTATAAACCTTAATAAAAATTGCATAGTGCTTTCAAAATTGATGAGTACAATGGGGAAAAAGAAAAATTCGATCAGGGTGAGAAAAATCAAGGTTGCTAGGCAGGGGTTGGGGAGTTAAAATTTTTAATAGGAAGATCAGGGTAGTTACAATGAAGCTGACAATTGAACAAAGGTATGGAAAGGTGATGAATTTGCCCAGAACCATCAGCAATAAGGTCACTCCAGACAAAGGAATTGGCTATCTTGAAGGCCAAAAGGTTGGATCATGCCTGGCATATGTGAGGAATAGCCAGGGGGCCACTGTGAGTGACTGAAGAGTAGCAGGGAAAGAGGTCACAGAGGTTAAATGAGTGGCTAGATCATGTAAAAGCTTCGAAGTCATTGTAAAACGCTGGCTTTTATATTTGGAAACTTACTGTGTGATAGAATTTCTGCTAATAACTGAGAGTTCAAATGTCCATAAAATTTCAAGGATTCTTATTCTAGTAAGACAGAAAAAGAAAAAGAGTTCATATTTTCACATGGTGTAACAAATGCTCGGAGATCCAAGTGTAGGAAGCTATGGGAGCAGAGAAGAAGGCACTAAAATCTCACCAATATATTTGCTGACTGTGACTATATATAAATTTGTATTTTCTAGATTTTTTATAGTCATGGAATCACACAGTATATACTATTCATTGCCTGGCTTTTCTTTTCTCAGCATCATTACTTTGAGAATCTCCAATTGTAAATAGTTCATTTTGATGTTGAATAGTAATCTCTTTAATGAATAGATCATAATTTGTCTTTGCTCTATTGATGGACATTGATGAACATTTCCACTGTTTTCAATTCTTAAAAATAAAGCTGCTATGAAGTTCATATACAAGTCCTTGTATGAACATAGGGTTTGTTTCTCTTGGTTAAATGCCTAGAAGTAAAATGGCTATCTGTGTAACTGCAACATATTTTGCATTTAAAAAAATTTTCAAACTATTTTCCAAAGTGGTGGTATCATGATATATGCCAACAACAGTTTAGATTTTTTTGTTGCTTCTCAATCTAGCTCAGACGAAGTACAATTAGCCTTTATAACTTTAGCCATTCTAATAGATATGTAAGCATGTCTCATTATGATTTTAATTTGTATTTCTTTAATGTCTAAATGTTGAGAAATTTGTCATGTGCTTATAAGCCATCCATAACCTTTTGGTGACATGTCGCTTCAATAATTTTCTTCACATGTAAAATTGGATACTCTGTTTGGTTA
>NW_026747928.1:0-2012 GCF_022355385.1 Mustela nigripes
GAGGCTCCCAGCCCCTCATTGGAGCTGGGCGCCACACGCTCTCAGGCAAGCTTGCTGGTGTTTCAGGGACCAAGACCTGGTTTCTCTGCCGCACTCTTTCTGGCTCTGCACCAGGGGTGGCTGTCCTGGGTCTGGGGACTTAAGCCCCTGACCCTAACACCCCGATTCCTGCAATTTCTCCCCAGTGATCCTTTGCTCTTCTTGAGTGCTTTCTCCCATACTTCTGAGATAATGCTGGTCCCCAGACGCAGGGCACTCTTGTATTGGGATATTACTTTTCAGTGGGTCACCTCTGGTAGCACCCTCCCCCTTTTGTTTATCTTCCAATATCAGTCCGACTTTCCCACTCCGCTTTATCTGCCCAATGGCGTCTTCAGCTCCGGTAGAGATCCAGACGTGTATAATTCGGATCTCAGGCTGATTTTGTCAGTGAGTGGAGTTCAGTAGAAGTAATCAGCTCACTTTAGGGTCCAGGTTGAAAGGGAGCCTCCGCCTACTTCTCCGCCATCTTGTCTCCAGTATAAACATTTTAACAATGTTTTTTTTAAATTAAATTATTTATTTTCAGAGAAACAATATTCATTATTTTTTTCACCAACCCAGTGCTCCATGCAATCTGTGCACTCTATAATACCCACCACCTGGTACCCCAAGCTCCCACCCCCCCTCCACTTCAAACCCCTCAGTTGTTTTTCAGAGTCCATAGTCTCTCATGATTCACCTCCCCTTCCAATTCCCCCCAACTCCCTTCTCCTCTCTAAGACCCCTTGTCCTCCATGATATTTGTTATCACAAATAAGGGAAACCATATGATAATTGACTCTCTCTGCCTTTTTCATTCAGCATAATCTCTTCCAGTCCCGTCCATGCTGCTACAAAAGTTGGGTATTCATCCTTTCTGATGGAGGCATAATACTCCATAGTGTATATGGACCACATCTTCCTTATCCATTCGTCCATTGAAGGGCATCTTCGTTCTTTCATAGTTTGGCGACTGTGGCCATTGCTGCTATAAACATTAGGGTACAGATGGCCCTTCTTTTCACGACATCTGTATCTTTGGGGTAAATACCCAGGAGTGCAATTGAAGGGTCATAGGGAAGTTCTATTTTTAATTTCTTGAGGAATCTCCACACTGTTCTCCAAAGAGGCTGCACCAACTTGCATTCCCACCAACAGTGTAAAAGGGTTCCCCTTTCTCCACATCCTCTCCTACACATGTTGTTTCTTGTTTTGTTAATTTTGGCCATTCTAACTGGTGTAAGGTGATATCTCAATGTGGTTTTAATTTGAATCACCCTGAGGGCTAGTGATGATGTACATTTTTTCATGTGTCTGATTGGCATTTGTATGTCTTCATTGGAGAATTGTCTGTTCATATCTTCTGCCCATTTTTTGATATGCTTGCCAATTTCCTATATGTTGAGTTTGAGGAGTTCATTATAGATCCTGGATATCAACCTTTTGTCTGTACTGTCATTTGCAAATATCTTCTCACATTCCGTAGGTTGCATCTTTGTTTTTTTGACTTTTCCTTTGCTGTGCAGAAGCTTTTGATTTTGATGAATTCCCAAAAGTTTATTTTGGCTTTTGTTTCCTTTACCTTTGGAGACATATCTTGAAAGAAGTTGCTGTGGCTGATATAGAAGAGATTACTGCCTATGTTCTCCTCTAGGGTTCTGATGGATTCCTGTCTTACGTTGAGGTCTTTTATCCATTTTAACAATGTTTATTCTTCTTATCCATGAGCATGGAATGGTCTTCTGTCTTTTTTGTTTTCTTCAATTTTTTTCATGAGTGTTCTGTAGTTCCTTGAGAAAAATCCTTTACTTCTTTGGTATGGTTTATTCCCAGGTATCTTATGGTTTCAGTGCTGTAGTAAATGGAATTGATTCTCTAATGTCCCTTTCTGTATTTTCATTGATAATGTAGAAGAATGCCACTGATTTCTGTACAAGGATTTTATATCCTGCCACATTATTGAGTTGCTGTATGAGTTCTGGTAGTTTGGA
>NW_026747929.1:0-2012 GCF_022355385.1 Mustela nigripes
CAAAGATTCTTCTGCAGGACAATTGAGACCTGTTGGTTGGTGCCAGGACAACGATTCCGAGCAGGGTCTAAGTTAGATGTCTGGGAAGTCCACTTCGCATTCCAATTGTCTCCACGCAACAAGACAGGTTAGATCTGCTGGATCTGGGGGAGCTACCGAGGAGGCCGAGTTGAAATGGACTCTCCCGTGGGTGTGTCCTAATATGATTTTGTGTCTATGGAGACCTTGGAATGAAGCGGTGGCACTGGGGCCCTGACGGGTTCTCCTAAAGAGAGGCTTTCACAAAGATCCATCGTGCAAGTTTCCCATGTGTAGATGAGATTTGTTCTGATGGGTGAGTCAAGAAACAGCCAAATGCTGTTATTGAAATCCAGGCCTCTGAGGAGAGATGCCTGGAAACCCAAGCAATGGATCCGATAGGTGCCTAGGGTCCTGTTCCTACCTTTTTACCTCTGGGGACATCAGTCTATGGGTCTGAGTGCGGGTAGGTGCTCAGATGGGCCCAGATTGCCCCTGTTTGTCCTGGAAGCAACAAAAATTGGGATGGCCTCAGCGACTTTGGAAGTTTATCCTCTTAGTAGCTTTGTGGCCATTGGAATGGGCACACACAATTCCCTATAAGAGGGCTAGCACAGTCGTCAGGTTTGGCTCCAGGGGCCTGAGCCTGTAGGGTGTGTAGGCCAGGGCTGTTTGGACAGTTGTCTGAAAACAGAAACTCGGCTTATGTTTCGGGTCATAGGTATGGCAGGAATAATCTATAGACCATGAGGAGAACTCTTCGGGATATGAAAAAAGGGCGAGTGTGAGGCTCTTGCTCATATTTTTGTCTCCTGGATATCGTGTCACTCATTGTCGTGAAATTTCCGGGTGACTTCATGGGAAATGGATGAGTCTTACTCTCTGGGGGTTTGGCCCCGTCCAAAGAGTTCGGGGTCATTCTGTGGGATGGAAGAAGTCCGTTGTTCTGTTGTTGTTGATTTGTGTTGTTTTGTGTTTCAACCACAGGTGTCCCACCAAATGAGGGATTCCAGAGTAGAGCCCTGGAGAGGGGCGACTGGACAACCAGAAATCTGGTTATAATTTGGGGGCTAGGGACATGTCAGGCCCATGATGACATCTAATGTTCCAGCCACTGAGAGGACGTACTAGAGGACAGGACTCACGCTGAGGGTCACAATGCGTGTTTATGCCCTCGTCGCACTCAAGAATGGGCAGGGTCTCAGGGTGAATGCTGGCTTCTCCTACACTGAACGTTGGACAACATGCCAACCACAAGGTTTCTTGCCATGGGTAAGGAGTGTTCTGATTTATGCATCACGGTCACCCCTGCACAGTGATTGGAGATAAGGTCTAGGTTCTGAAGCCTGAAAACCGAAGTTGAAAAGATGACGACCTAAGGCCATGGAGGGTCCGATGTGCTCAGTGTGCGTTCAGCTGTCTGGGTGGGACCAGGAGGTCCAGGCTCAGCCTTGTTAAAACGGGCATTAGTGCGCAAGTCAGCCTATATATTTTGGGTACAGCAGGTTTTTCCTCATTGGGGGTTTCTGGGTAACCCCAGAGGGCAATTTTTTTCTTCTGGAGGGCAGGCAGAGTGCTGCATTGTAGTTCTGCATTCCCAAACTGGAGGACTTGTGGGCCAGTAATCTGAGGACGTAAGTCTGAGAACCCAAGCTAGGCATACGTTTCTGGGTGAGGATATGGCAGGCACAATCTACAGACCTGAATCAAGATCTCGTGCATCTGAAGTCAGGGCGAGGAACAGATGATCGCTCAGGTTGGACATTCTGTCCCTGATGGCCCCTTCTTGAAGGGGGGGTGGATCACGAGACCATGGGGGTTTTCCCACGATGGCAGTTGTGAGAAGCTCCCAACTGCAAAGATTCTTCTGCAGGACAATTGAGACCTGTTGGTTGGCTCCAGGACAACGTTTCCAAGCAAGGTTCTTTTTTTTTTTTATTTTTTTATTTTTGATAAACATATATTTTTATCCCCAGGGGTACAGGTCTGTGGAT
>NW_026747930.1:0-2012 GCF_022355385.1 Mustela nigripes
TGGGGGGAGGGGGTTTGGGAGAAGGGGGTGGGGTTATGGACATTGGGGAGGGTATGCTTTGGTGAGTGCTGTGAAGTGTGTAAACCTGGCGATTCACAGACCTGTACCCCTGGGGATAAAAATATATGTATATAAAAATAAAAAATTTAAATTAACAAACAAAAAACAGTAAGTAGTCAGAGTGATAGAGAAATATTTCTGACAGCAGGTACCTGAAGGGGTGTTGACCTGACATCACAGTATTGGCAACACAGGATTTTTGAAATAGCAATAGTCAGAAATACCTTTTTCTGAGAAAGCTGAAGTATTTCTAGGATGGGAGCTGCTCCATTCTGCCTTTGAAGAAAAGCTTCCCCACACTTTGACTGTTGGACTGCTGCAAATTATAGCCAAGTATAGCCTCATAAACAAAGGATGTCGAACACATGAGCAGGCAAGTTATGAGTGACAGTCAAGAAAAAAATGAAATAACAAATTCAGTCACAAGGACAATAGATGTGGAAATTGTCATATATAACACTTAGTTAAAACCATATAATAAATTAAAGACAATAGAATAATATCTACAATGTGTTGAGAGAGGACAACTATCAATCTAGAATTGTGTATTTAGCAAAAATGTGATTTAAAATAAGGTAGCAATTTAAGGGCAGAAATAACAAAAAATGCTAAAAGGAAGACATGATAAAATTACAAAGATGAGTATACCTCAGGGAAAATCCTGAAAATGTAAGCAGACATTTTAAAAAATGGAATATCTGGAAATGAAAAATAATCATCGAAAGAAAAAACTCAATGCTTGGTTAAACAGCAAATGAGACTTGATTGAACAAAAAAAGAAATGACCTGGAAAATATACCTGAAAATCTTACCCAGAATGTAAGTAAAGTAATTAAGGAGATGGAAAATATAAAATGACAGTAAGACATATATTAGAATAAAAAAACTGTACATACCTCTTCAAAATCTCAGAGGGGGAAAAAAAAAAAAAACTGGAGATCAGAGAAGAACATATATTTAAATAAATTTTTCCGTAATGGAACAACACGATTCCACAGATAACAACAGGTTAAGTAGAGGAACTAACACCTCTATCAATGCTCCTGAAATCCTAGAATATCAAAGACCAAAAGAAGATCTTTTAAGTAGCCTGAAAGCAAAGACAGATTATAAAAGACTACAATAGTTAAATCACCTCAAAATTTTCCTTTTTTTTTTTTTTTTTTGAGAGAGAGAGAGAGAAAGAGAAAGAGGTGAGGCACTGACGGAGAGTCAGAAACTCAGGCAGGGGCCACTCAGTATGGAACCCAATGTGAGGCTCCTTCTCACCACAAACCTGAGATCACGACCTAAGCCTAAATCAAGAGCTAGATGCTTAACCAACTGAGTCACCCCGGTGCCCCCAATCACCTAAAACTATTTAACAGTAATGGAAACCAGAAGACAGTAAAGTGTACCTATAAGCTGTTGAAGGAAATGTATTGTCAACCTATAGTGTACCTAGGAAAATTTTTGTTCAAAAATAAGATAATAGTCATAGGGGCAAAATTTTTTAAGAAATTAGGTAGGCACAAAACTGAAGTATTTGGCACCTAGAAATCTGCTTTAGGCAAACTGTGAAAGAATCTACTTTAAGAAGAATAATCATGCTAGGGCACCTGGGTGGCTCAGTGGGTTAAGCCTCAGCCTTTAGCTCAGGTCATGATACCATGGTCCTAGGATGGAGCCCCTCATCAGGCTCTCTGCTCAGCAGGGAGCCTGCTTCCCCCTTGCTCTCTGCCTGCCTCTCTGCCAACTTGTGATCTCTGTCTGTCAAATAAATAAATAAAATCTTAAAAAAAAAAAAGAAGAATCATGCTAGAAGGATGGTCTCAAACATAGGAAGCGATGGTGAAAACAGAATGATAAATATTTCTAGTATAAAACAATAATGTGTGGCTCCTGGGTGGCTCAGTGGGTTAAGCTTCTGCCTTCAGCTTGGGTCATGATCCTGGGGTCCTGGGATTGAGCCC
>NW_026747931.1:0-2012 GCF_022355385.1 Mustela nigripes
CCAGAGTAGAGCCCTGGGGAGGGGCGACTGGACAACAAGAAATCTGGTTAATAATTGGGGCCTAGGGACATGTCAAGCCCATTATGACATCTAATGGTCCAGCCACTGAGAGGATGTACTAGAGGACAGGACTCACGCTGAGGGTCAAAATGCGTGTTTATGCCCTCATCGCACTCAAGAATGGGCGGGGCCTCAGGGTGAATGCTGGTTTCTCCTACACTGAACGTTGGACAACATGCCAAACATAAGTTTTCTTGCCATGGGTAAGGAAGAGTTCTGATTTCTGCTTCACAGTCACCCCTGGGCAGTGTTTGGAGATAAGGTCTAGGTTATGAGGCCTGAAAACTGAGGTAGGGAAGAGATGATGACCTAAAGCCATGGCGGGTCTGATGTGCTCAGTGTGCGGTCAGCTGTCTGGGTGTTGGTCACGAGGTCCCTGCTCAGGTTGTCAAACAGTGCATTAGTGCCCAGGTTAGACTATATATTTGGTGTGCATTCGAGTGCCATGTAGGTTCTTATCTGAAGAACTCTTCAGGATATGAAGAATGAGCGAATCTGAAGCGGGTGCTCAGGCTTTTGTCTCTGGATTTTGTATCAGCGATGGCCGTGGAGTGTTGGGGTGGTCTCATGGGCCATGGAAGAATCTTGCTCTCTGTGGATTTGGCCCGATCCCAATTGTTTTTCGTCAATCTGTGGGATGGGTGGACTCCTATCAGGTGTGTTACCTCAGGTGTCCCACCAAAAGAGGAATTCCAAAGCAGAGCCCTGGGGAAGAGTGAAGGGACAACACGAACTATGGTTAAAAATTGGGGCTTAGGGGCATGGCAAGCCCAATATGCTTTCTCCCCTTCCACCACTGAGAGGCCTTAACTGAGGACTGGGCTCAGGCTGAGGGTCACAATGTGTGTTTGTGACCTATGTGGCCTGCAAGCATGGGCGGAGCCTCTTGGGCCACACTGGTTTCCACTACACTGAACCTTGGACAAGATGCCAACCACAAGGTTTCTTGCCATGGGGTAAGAGTTCTGATTTCTGCATCATTTTCAAACCCGGGCCGTGATTTGAGATAAGGTCTAGATTCTGAAGCCTGAAAACCGAGATTGAGAAGAGGTGATGATCTAAGGCCATGGCGCGTCCGATGTGATCAGTGTGCGACCAGCTGTCTGGGTGGAGCCTAGGAGGTCCAGGCTCAGGCTGTGTCAGAAAGGGCATTAGTGCCCACGTCAGCCTATATATTTGGGGTACAGCCGAATGGCGTGCAGCTTGATCCTCATTTGGGGTTTCTGGGTAACCCCAGTGGGCAATGTTTTCCTTCTGGAGGGCAGGCAGAGTGCTGCATTGTAGTCTGGATTGCCAAACTGTAGGGATTGTGGGCCAGTAGTCTGAGGAATGTAGTCTGAGAACCCATGCTAGGCCTAGGATTCTTGGTGAGGATATGGCAGGCACAATCTACAGACCTGAATCGAGATCTCGTGCATCTGAAGTCAGGGCGCGGATCAGACGATCGCGCAGGTTGGACATTCTGTCCCTAATGGCCCCTTCTTGAAGGGGGGGTGGATCACGAGGCCATGGGGGTTTTCCCACGATTGGAGTTCTGAGAAGCTCCACTCTGCAAAGATTCTTCTGCAGGACAATTGAGACCTGATGGTTGGATCCAGGACAACGATTCCGAGCAGGGTTCTAAGGATGGATGGCTGGGTAGCCCACCTCGCATTCCAATTGTCTCCAAGCAACAAGACTGGTTAGATCTGCTGGATCTGGTGGAGCAACCGAGAAGGCTGAGTGAAATGGACTCTCCCGTGGATGTGTCCTAATATGATTTTTTGTCTATGGAGACATTGGAATGAAGCGGTGGCACTGGGGCCAAGAAGGTTCTCCTAAAGAGAGGCTTTCACATAGCTCCATCGTGCACGTTTCCCATTTGTAGATGAGATTTGTTCTGATGGATGAGTCAAGAAACAGCCATATGCTGTTATTGAAATCCAGGCCTCTGAGGAGAGATGCCTGGAAGC
>NW_026747932.1:0-2012 GCF_022355385.1 Mustela nigripes
TTCAGCACTTCCATGCAATAGCTGGCATTCATCACAAGAATACAACTTAGTCCCCATCATCTGTTGAACCCATCTGCCCCACCAACACCTCCTTTCTGATTTCCAACAGGTTGTTCTCTAGTTAAGAGTCTGTTTCATAGTGTGCCTCTTTTTAATTTCTCTTAGCTCATATGCTTTATATCATAATTTCCACAAATGAGTGAAATTGTATAGTACCTACCTTTCTCTGACTGACTTATTTCGTTTGATCAGACGGGACAAAGTCATAAGGGGAATGTCACAGCAGAGGGAAGAGGTTTTGGTAGGGGGTGTTATGACACACTACCACTCCAAATAAATGGGGAACCAACAGGAGGACATGGACTTGATCTTGCACATGGGTGTCCCACTATTCCAGCTAGCAGAACTCTATTCTCATCTCTCTATCCAGCCCCCCCACCTCCTCCAACAGGCCTCACCCATGAAAAGCCATAAAGATTTGTACCACCAGATGCCTCCAATGCACTTCTGGTTCTTAACAGCCTTTCAAATTTCCCCCTGTCTCTGACAAGAGTGAACCTCTCTGAAGTTCCCCAATGTGCCAAAGGATCAGTCACAGATTCTTTGGCCTACATTCAGTTTTCCTTCCTTCTCAACAAACCCAACATTTGCTGGTACTTATAACCTTGAAGGTTACAAACTGGATGGCACTTTGTTTTTACCTGGGGCTCTGATTGCAGCAGTAATTGGCAAATGGGCCCCAAGTGCATTCTTCTAAGACACCCTGAGAGTCAGCAAGTTGTGTTTTCAGCTCCCTACTACATGCTGCTCCTGTTCTTCTTGAGTCGGGATTTCTCCCAAGAAACAAGCCAGCTTCTGTAACAAACGAACCATGGCATCTCCGGTATGGCATTCCCACGACCCCTCCATCCAGGGATCCTTGAGTAAAATAGGTCTTGTTCAAATATCCTCGAGGAAAATGAGGACCAAACCGTGGGAACACCACCAAAAATGTAACAATGAGGCGGCTTACCTACCAGCAGGTTTCTGGAAGCCACCCAGAGCCCCCTCCTCAGCTCTCAGCCAACAAGGCCGCTTCTGCATCGCACCACAGGAGGCACCAACCTGCTGCAAAGCCCCGAGGGTCTCTCCAGGGTAGCATCAGAACTGGCTGCAAATGCAGCCCTGGCCCTCTGAGGGGCCATGGTTCCTCAGCTGGTGGCAGAAACCCTTCTGGCTGTGAGGAACGCAGCGTCAGATGACGCCATGGCGAGCCTTCTGCTCCCTAAGTCTGCTGTGGTGCATGCGCAGACAAAGCGCCCCTGCTGGCCTGAGGCGCTTGGGCACCCTCTGCCTGCTTCCCTGGGAATCCCCACAATGCTCTAAGCTGGGGCTGCTCAGCGGGAGGCACTGAGGCAGCTCTGGTTCCAGGGAGCCTGTTCTCTACACCAGGGCAGGCCTCTGTGTCAGCGCCTCAAACACAAAGAAATCACTTCCTTCTTTCTCTGTGAGTGAAAAATGAACCGAACCTGACAAGTCACTACATAATGTGTAGTACTTGCACCACTCCATTCAATAATAAGACTACTGACATTGCAGGGGCGCCTGGATGGCTCAGTGGGTGATGCCTCCACCTTTGGTTCAGGAAATGATTTCAGGGTCCTGGGAATGAGCCCTGCATCAGGCTCTTAGCTCAACAGGGAACCTGCTTCCCCCTCTCTCTCTGCCTGCCTCTGCCTACTTGGGATATCTGTCAAATATATAAATAAAATATTTTTAAAAAATGTAAAGATAGATGTGTTTGCCCACCAAAATTGTCATACTACACAATTACACTACTGTAATTTTTTTCTTTCCTTCTACTTCCTCTTAGGAATAATTTCCAGTCAGGTCAGGATATATGAAAGTACACTGATACAAGACATCATCTAGCACCATGATCTTGATCGTGAGAGTTTATTTTGACCATGCCAATAAAGTGTTCAGTGACACATAGGTGACAGGGTCAAAATGCAAACCTAGAGGGAGCTTCA
>NW_026747933.1:0-676 GCF_022355385.1 Mustela nigripes
ACCTGGTGATTCACAGACCTGTACCCCTGGGGATAAAAATATATGTTTATAAAAAATAAAAAATTATATTAAAAAAAATAAAATAAATAAAAATAAAGCTGCAATGAGCAACAACAACAAAAACAAAAAATGGGGATGCACTTCTTTAGTTCACACAAATTTCATTTTATTATATATAACCTCAGATAAATTTCAACAAATCATAATTTATTAAAATTATGTCTACTTCAAAATCTCATAGAAGAGTAAATCCATCAAAAATAAAAAACACACACAACACACACATCACCCATGTATTTGCAAATCACAATTGCTGTAACAATACATTAGGCATTCCACAGTTAAGGGCTATCAAAATTTCCATCAGTGACAAAAAGATTTGTATCCAAATGGACTGATTTTCCAGAATCCAAGAAAAAAGTCTCCTAGGGTTTACTTAAATATTAAATATTTGAACAAATACTTCTTAAATTTAGGAAATTCAGAACATAAGGATTAAAGAATATTTGCAGTGCAGACTATATTCAATCCTTCCTTCAAAATGTGCCTTTGAGTACATAATTCTGTTTTCTCTATCTAAATTGAGCTGTCCTCCAAGGAAGTTTTCTAAAATGTGAGTATCTGTGTGGTAAATGTTCTAAGACCTAACATGCTTCATTGCATTTTTACTGTGCTC
>NW_026747933.1:776-2011 GCF_022355385.1 Mustela nigripes
AAAGTCTCCTAGGGTTTATTTAAAGATAAATATTTGAACAAATACTTTTTAAATTTAGGAAATTCAGAACATACAATTGAAGAATATTTGCAGTGCAGACTATATTCAATCCTTCCTTCAAAATGTGCCTTTGAGTACATAATTCTGTTTTCTCTATCTAAATTGAGCTGTCCTCCAAGGAAGTTTTCTAAAATGTGAGTATCTGTGTGGTAAATGTTCTAAGACCTAACATGCTTCATTGCATTTTTACTGTGCTCTCACAATTATTCAATATTTTAGCTTGATGTATAATATCTAGTTTCAAATATCTTTTCCATCTATACAAACACCCAGCTGTCTCCTTTATATGCTATTACTATTGAGAATTCTGCTTTCAGTATTATTCTTGTACATTTTAGGTGATCTGTTCTTGTCTTGGGCATCATTTATGCTCTTCCCTGTTTTTGATATTCTTAAAACTCACCATAATATATATGAGTGGTTTTTTGTGTGTTTGTTTTTTGTTTTGTTTTGTTTCTGATTTCTCATGTTTGGCATCATTTTAAGACTGGTATCTTTCATTTTTCTTTAATTCTCCAAAATTTATCTCAGTACATATTTAAATATTTTCTTTAATATTTTTTCTCTTCTGCTGCATTTGGGAAGAAGTCATTAATTTGTTTGTTTGTTTTTCCCAACTCATTTATTCATTTTACAGCTATATTCATCTTAGTCTCCATTTATTGTATTCTTTATTTCAACAATTTTCACTTAATTTATATTCACAGTATAGTATCTTTCTTTTCTTTGTATATATATATATATCATTATTTTATCATATATGTTTAAGCTATTTTAAAAAATATTTTATTTATTTATTTGACAGTGAGAGATCACAAGTAGGCAGAGAGGCGGGCAGAGGGAGAGAAAGGGAAGCAGGCTACCAGCTGAGCAGAAAGCCCGATGTGGGGCTTGATCCCAGGACCTTGAGATCATGACCTGAACCGAAGGCAGCAGCTTAAGCCACTGAGCCACTCAGGCGCCTCTTTTAAGCTATTTTTTAAAAGTACAGTCATTCTTTTTTTTTTTTAAGATTTTATTTATTTATTTATTTGACAGAGAGAGATCACAAGTAGATGGAGGGCAGGCAGAGAGAGAGAGAGAGAGAGAGAAGCAGAACCCCTGCTGCCAGAGAGCCTGATGCAGGACTTGATCCCAGGACCCTGAGATCATGACCTGAGCTGAAGGCAGTGGCC
>NW_026747934.1:0-2010 GCF_022355385.1 Mustela nigripes
TGTGATTTCTCTCTGTCAAATAAATAAATAAAATCTTTAAAAAAAATTGGTTTGCCTATAGGGGTAGCATTGATTTGGGAAAGTGGATTACCTTGAAGTTTAACTCTATATTAATATTAAAAAATAAATAAAAATTAAACTAAACTAAAATGAAATTTAAACAAAAATAAAAAATAGAAAAGCAAAATAAAACCATGGGTATAGGTATCAAAAAGTTCAGGTTGAGAGGTTATTATAAAACTTGATGTACTGGACATCTCACTGTGATGGTAGAGAGGTTTAAAAGTATTGAACCAGAATAGTGGGAACGAATTAAACATAAAAGTTGTATCTATGAAGTAGTGGTGGTTGTTCTCTTGTATTTTTTTTTATTTTCCAGTTGGCTTTCTGGGGAAGGGCCTACTGCCTGGGTTTTCAGGCAATGTTTCCTGAGTTAAGTCCTCCAGTCCCCCTTAAGGGGGTGGGCTCTCGGAAAAACGATTTTTCAGGCTTTTGTTCCCTGGAGGTTTTTGCTTTGTTTCTTCATTTGTTTTCTCTCGCTTTGATAGCTTTTGATGGTTTTTAGAGGTTTAGAGGAAATCAAACTTAACTCAGACCTCCCTCTCAGAGATAAGCATCTGTCTGTTCCACTCTGGGTGCCCAAGAGCACATAAATTCCCCCTTGGCCGCTGGCAGAGCACATTCCGAGTCATGGTCACTGGGGACACAGGAACTCCTGCTTGTACTCAAAACCATGACAATGGTGGATGTGGGGAAGCTCCAGATCACCAGAGAGGTTGCAAGCAGCAATAGCACACTGAAATATTCCTGCTGGCCCGGGCTGGGAGTGCTCAGACTTTCCAGGTCTGAAAGTGCTGGATTGGGGCCTCCACCGACCTCTCTCAGGGGAGGGTGTGGGGCTCGACTCAGACTCATAGCACCGTGTGGCACGTGTGTGGAGAGTGCAAAAAGGCTGTGGTTCTGATGGTTGTTGAGGCTTCCAGCCCCTCATGGGAGCCACTACCCACGCGCTCTCAAGTGTGCTCATGGCTCAGGGACCAAGACTTGGGTTCCACCCACCCCCTCCCTGCACTCTCTCTGGCTCAGAGCCAGGGGTTGCTGTCTTTGGTCTAGGGACTTAAGCCCCTGTCCCTAACCACCCCAATTTTCACAATTTCCCCCACATCCTTTGCTCTTTTTGAGTGCTTTCAACCAGACTCCATGTTAATGCTGGTCCCCAGTCACAGGGCAAACTCATATTGGTGTATTACATTGCAATGGGTCACTTCTGGTGGCTCCCCCCCCCTTTTGTTTATCTCCCAATAGCAGCCCAATGTTCCCACTCCGCTTTAGCTGCCCACTGGAGTCTTCTGCCCCATTAGAGATCCAGACATGTATAATTCTAATCTCAGGCTGATTTCATGGGTGATCAGAGTTCTTTGGTAGATAATCAGCTCTTTTCAGGGTACAGGTTGAAATGGCGCCTCCTCCTAGTTCTCTGCCATCTTGTCCATTCTTGTGATTTCTGATAACCTATCCCATTCTTGAGACGAGAACACAGAGATATTTTAGGTAAGAGGGCTTAGGATATTAGGGCATGAAGGACATGGGGTGGAGTACTGTGCATTGGTAACAGAAGGGGATCACATCAAAGTCCTGCATCAGTAAAGGTCTCAATGGCTGTGATAAATGACTGGCCTTCAGGGATGGTGTGCAGCGCAATGGGGCCCCTTATCCTGACCCTGGAGTGACCCCAAAGATGTGTTCCTTCAAAACAAAGGAGCAGAGCAAGAGACATAGTACCATGGGCTAAAGGTCCCTTTGGATAAAAGTCTCTCAACTCTCGTGAAACCTGGGGAAGAGCTCTTGGGCCAATGGGGACACCTGAGAGCATGAGATAGGAAAATGCATAGCACAGAACAAAATAGCTCTAGATTAATGACATGAGACATAGTTTAAAGTCTCTTTAATGATATTCTTATAAATATGTGGACAATGACTCTGCTTCTGTCCAAGGCATGGGAAGGACCA
>NW_026747935.1:0-2009 GCF_022355385.1 Mustela nigripes
GCCAACTCTAGACATTCTGGTTAAGGGTACAACTCCACGTTAATCGACAGGAAGAGGCTCTCTTTGCCTCCGGAAGAAAGACAGAGGCCGGCAAGAAAGACACCCAAGTCAAGGCCTGAACCTCAACCCAGGTGGGAGGTTCAGAACCAAGACAACTTACCACTGTGATGCACGTGCACCAGCGAGACGACAGCGGTCACAATCCTGGACGTGCTGCACTTCCATCTGCACTGAAGAGACAGAGGCCGGACGCTCTGGATGCTGCCCAGCAGGCCACATCCCCTGAGCCTCGAAGCGCCACCTGTAAAAACAAGGAGAGCATTCAGTCGAGGTCTCAGGACCCACACATGGGGAGAGACAGTCACCCATGATGGAAGCAGGCCCCTCCGTCCCAGCAGGGAGTGCAGGTTCAAGGAGGCCAAAACCACAGGGCCCCGCCATCTGTCAAAGTCTTAGCATTGCTGCTGGAAGGCCTTCCCCTAAAGCATGCTTGGCGAATTGCCTGCCAGGAGTTCCATCAGGCTGAAAAGGGCCTCTGGTCTTTCCTTGCTAAGACATGCCTCTCATGGACCCTGGTACTCAACAAGAAAAAAAAAAAAAAAACCAACAACGACTGACTACCTTCCCCTTCCACAACACCCTTCCACTTCAGGGTCCTGGCTATGGTAGAGTTCACATGTGAGCATTTTGCCCTGATAAACGCCAACCCTCCAATAAAGGACAGAGCAGAGTATCACGCTTGAGCACCCCAGCGACTTGGCTGGCTGCTGTGGCTGACTGGGCCTCCCTCCCTCCCTCTCTCTCTGGCTCTAGTCCTTTCCAATAAGCATCTGCCTGGGCCCTGGGACTCTGACTGTCCCCTGGTGCCCCGGGCCCTGGGTACAAGCCGTCAAAGGCAGTTGAGGGGCTACAGACTCCAGCCGGCCGGCCCTGTGCTACCCTCAACCCAACCACCGTGGTAACCAACGTGGGCCCAGGTGCCTGATCCAACTGCAGCCCCCGCCTTCCTGCTCAAACACAGGGTCGCTTCCGCAGCAAGGCACATCGGCCCCAAATAACCTGCCCCTTTGCCCCCACCCCACCAGCCTGAATATCCCCTGGGGACAGAAGCCCCAGAAGACAACACAACCTCCATTCCAGGCAGTGCATTTCACTCGTCCTCACGTCTTGCACAGGTTGTCTTATGGGTCCAGAAAAATCCGCCTACGGTATGGCCCACGTGCTGTTGTGATGTTAGGAACCCTTCACCTCCCCAGAGTTTGAAAGGTCACCTGACCCATTTTGGAGGGCTGTCCCATCGACCACGCCCACTTCTCCTGCCAGCCTGGGACTCTGCCTGCAGAAAAAGAACAAGAAAGAACAAGAGTTGGTGATAATGTGAAGAAAAAGGAACCTTGTATAATGATGATGGGGATGAAAACTGGTGCAGCCATTATGGAAAACAATGTGGGGGTTCCTCAAAAATTTAAAAATAGAACTATCATATGTTCCAGTAATTCCATTACTGGGTAATTACTCAAACAAAATGAAAACATTTGAAAAGATACATTTATATTGCAGCACTATTTACAGTAGGCAAGATATGGAAGAGCCCGTCAATAGATGAGTGGATAAAAATGACATGGTGTATATATAGATATATAAAGAGAGAGATATATAGAGATTATATAGATAGCTAATAGACTAGTACTTGGCCAGAGAAAAGAATGAAATCTTGACATTTGCAACAACATGGATAAATCTAGAGGGTATAATACTAAATGAAATAGGTCAAAGAAAGACAAATATCCTATGATTTCAATCATATGTGAAATTTAAGAAACAAAACAAAGCATAAAAGAGACCCAAAAAAAGAGACTCACAAATATAGAGAACAAACTGGTGATTACCAGAGGGAAGGTGGGTGGAAAGAGGGCATGAGACAATGAGGGTGTGTCATTTAAAAGGAAAAACAAAACTCTATCTGAAGTCAATATTATTGTCTATGTAGAAAATCTCAAGTATCTTAT
>NW_026747936.1:0-2009 GCF_022355385.1 Mustela nigripes
TTTTTTTTTTTTTTCCCAGATTTCTGAAAGAAATGAATTTTGTGATTCTCAGAATATAAATTTAAGGTTTGGGGCAAGTCAACTACATGACTTAGTACAGCCCATTTCTCCCAATGATTACAACCCCAAACCTTGGGCAAAACAAAAAGCAAGTACGTGAGGACTCTGAAAAGTGCCCCGCCTTCGGATTGGGGAAGGAGGAAGTCAAAATCAGTGAGACCCAGGATGGACGTGAGTTTCAGGGGCTTTTCCTTTCTTCTTTTTCTTTCTGGTTTGACCCCTTGATGGACCAAGTCCCCAACCTACGTGGCCAGAGCACGGAGCATAACCTCAGAGAGAACCAAGAAAGAGGGTCCCGGTGAGCCAGAGAGTGTGGGGAGCAAATCCGGGGCCACCTTACCGCCTGCCTGGCCCCGCGGCTAGCCTCCGAGTTCAGCGTCCCACGAAGCCTGAGCGACGCCTGCAGAGCGTCTGCGGCCCCGGAGAGAAGTGGGACGTAAGAACGGAGCCCCGTGGCCAGCAGCACGCGAGAAGAATCCTCGTGTCTTCCTGTTTCCTGTCTCTCCTCTCACTCGGGGGAGTCTGGTCCGGTCTCTCCCAGCACACGGGGAGGACGGGGGAGGAGGGGTCGGTGGGAAGTCGTGTAGCTATCACATCCGGAGAGCCCCGGGTTTCTAGCTAGGGCCCCACGTAGCCGAAAGATTCGGGGAAATCTCAGAAAGGAAAGAGCAAGAAAAGGATCCCCATCACAAGTCCTAAGTCCGCCTCCGAACGGCACCGCGGAGGACAGAGCTGAGGGACAGCCGCAGAGACGTTGACACCTGCCCTGGGACTTAATCCACCACCCGAGTCCCAGGCTATGTGCTGAATGACACCCGTGCGCCGTGGACCCGAGCGCCGTAACGCAGGCTATGAAGTCACCGACAGGGGACCAGCACCCACAGAGTATGAGGCAGGACTGGCCAGACGGGGGGGTGGGGTGCCGACACAGAGACAAATCAGCTCCATCCCTAGGTGGTGTTGATAAGGCCCAGAGTCTCACGATAAACCCCCACATCTGGATAAAATTGGAAGTAACTAGTGGGGGTGCCTGGCTGCCTTAGTCCATGGACCATGTGAGTCTCAATCCCAGGGTCATGAGTTCAAGCCCCACACCGGGCATGGGGCCCCCAACAACCCCAGACACACAGAACCAGTGCAATCCTCCACCACTCAAGAAAAGGACAGTCGGGCCCCTGGGTGGCTCAGTCGGTTGAGTGTCTGACTCTTGATGTCAGGTCAGGTCCTGATCTCAGGTCGTGAGTTCAAGCCTCGAATTGGGCTCCAAGGGACACACTGAGCCTCTGAAAACAAGACCCTCGTTGTCGGACACCCAGAGAAGCACCCCTAGCTTCTCACGGCTACTGGTTGCACGTCCTTTTCATCTCGGGGTCGCACCTGCAGCCCCCCCAGCAATGTACCCCGAGCCACACCTGACCTGGGTTTTTAAAGTCTCTTTGCTCAGATTTAAAAAGGAAAAGGAAAAGTCCTTTAAATATCCAGGCAAGATCAGCTTGGGTTTAAACAATTTTCTGTATGTCGTCTAGACCTGAATGTCTTTGACGTCCTCCAGGGCTGGTCGTCTGAGACCGCTCTGGTCCAGCTCCAAGCAGGCTGTGGGCAGAGCCAGGCCTGGCCGAGCCTCGAGGTACCAGGAAGCCTCAGGCCAGCAGGGGCAGCTGGAGAAGGGGCACAGGAACAGCCGCTCCTTGTCCTCCTTCCTCTGAGGGGACCTGGTGACAGGGAAGCGAGAGGTTCCCCAGAAGGGCCGCAGCAGGTGCCCATCTGTCCATGCACACGGCTCCTCATGCCCAAAGCTCAGGGGCCCAGGGGGAATGCCAGGGGCAGGAGGGGGACTAACGCGGATTTAGTCCAGGCCCACGGCGTGGGTGAGAGGGTGGGACGGGGGGCAGGGAGCCCCGCGTGGCTCTGGGGGGTACCGTGGCCTCATTCACTCACCTCCAGTCCTC
>NW_026747937.1:0-2009 GCF_022355385.1 Mustela nigripes
TTGTGGTGCAGCTCAGGCCCCTCAGTCTAAGGGACTGTGGGCCAGGCCTCTGAACAAAACCTGAAACCCAACACAGGGTTACGGTTAGGGCGTAGGGGCTTGGCAGGCCTGACCTGCCAGTGCTGAGGTGAGCTTCCCAAGGGGCTGACTTCAGGGCAGGGGTCAGGCTGTTAGGCTGTGGGTTTGGGTCCAGGGGGCCCGCTGAACAAGGTAGTGGCCTCAAGGGGGCATGGAGGTTTTTCCCTATCTGAGGATTTTGCACAGCTCCAAATGGCATGGTTTCCTTCTGGGGGGCAGGCAGAGTGCTGGGGTGTTTCTGAGGGATACCCAATCTGGAGGGCTTGGGGGCTAAGCCTCTGGAAATGGAAGCCTGATAACCCACCTAGGGTTAGGGTTAAGGCCTAGGGGCATGGCAGGGCAGATTTGCCAGCACTGAGGCAGTCTCCCCAGGGGGCTGAGTTGAGGGTGCGTGTCAGGCAGTGCATCAGGCTTCAGGTTTGTGACCGTGGTGTCCCCGAGGGTGGGAATGGCCTCAGGGGATATTCAAGTTTCTCCTACTCTGAGAGTTCTGTGCAGCTCTAAAGGGCGAGGTTTCCTCCTCGGTGACAGGTGGAGTCCTGGGGTGTGGTTCAGGGGTCCCAATCTGGAGGGCTTGGGGGCCAGACTTCTGAAAACGGAAGACTAAAAACCTAACCTAGGGTCAGGGTTAGGGCCTAGGGGCATGGCAGGCCTGATTTCCTAGTGCTGCGGTGGGCTCCCAAGGGGCTGAGTAGAGGGCAGGGGTTGCTGCTGTTCTGAGGTGATTTGAGCTGCACATGTGCCTCGCTTTAGAATACTTGCGAGGTTTGGGCCGCGGTGTGGGTCCATTTGGGTTCTCTGATGGCCCCTGTCGATGGAAGCAATTTTGCTGAGGGTTTCTAGCCACTTCTCATGAGCTTTCTGCCACAGTCAGTTTGGGTAGAAAGGCCATGAGAATTGGCCAGCTTTGTATGGTGATTTAGGTCATGTGTGGGTGCCTGGTGTTTAGAGGGCTTTCTTGCTAAAATCGTGAGTGACTGTCTAGGACCACAGGCTGGGTCAGCGTGGCTCCCATGAAGTCCACTGCTGATGTGAGCGCCCCAGGGGCAGGGTTAAGGGCGGGGGTCAGGCTGATGGTCAGGCTCTGGGTTTGTGCCCTGGGGGGTTGTTGAATGTTGGGGTGGCCTCAGGGGAGCATGCACTTTTCTCCCACTCTGGGAGTTTTGTACAGCTCCAAATGGCACAATTTCCTCCTGAGTGGCAGGCAGAGTCCTGGAGTGTGTCTCGGGGTCCCTAGTCTGGAGCGCTTGGAGCATAGGCCTCTGGGAATGGAAGCCTGAAAACCCAGGATAGGATAGGTTTAAGGCCTAGGGGCACAGCAGGTCCAATCTCCTGGCACTGAGGTGGGCGCCGGGAAGGTGAATTGAAGGCGGTGGTCAGGGAGTGTGTAAGCCTCTGGGTTTATGGCCAGGGGGTCTCCGTTGTTGGGGGTGGCCACAGAAGGGTATGTAGGTATCTCCAGTTTTGACGATTCTGTGAAGGTGAAAATGGCAGTGTCCTCCTGGGTGGCCGGTGGAGTCTTGGTGTGTGGCTCAGGAGTCCCCAGTTGGTGGAGCTTGGGGGCCAGGTCTCTGGGGACAAAAGCCTATAAATCAAACCTAGGGTTCAGTTTAGAGCCTAGGGACAAGGTAGGCCTGATCTGATCTGCCAGGGCTGAGACTGGCACACCAGGGTGCTGATTAGAGGGAGGGTTTGGCCAGGCATGCCCTTGGCTTTTAGATCAATTTCTCACAGGGTTTGGGTTGCGATCATTCGGGACCTCGAGCCAGGAGCAGGCGGCAACCTGAAGGCCTGTGCAGCAGGAAGTGTGTTCGACAGGGATTTCCGGCCAATTCTCACGAGCTTTCTGCCCAAATCGATATCGATTTGGGCATGGATACCCTGGCATGGATGTATCCATGGCAGGGGTATCCATGCCCCCTTGAGGCCAC
>NW_026747938.1:0-2009 GCF_022355385.1 Mustela nigripes
GTGATCTCTCTCTGTCAAATAAATAAATAAAATCTTTAAAAAAAAATTTTATTTATTTATCAGAGAGAGAGGGGGAGAGAGCGAACACAGGCAGACAGAATGGCAGGCAGAGGCAGAGGGAGAAGCAGGCTCCCTGCTGAGCAAGGAGCCCGATGCGGGACTCAATCCCAGGACGCTGGGACCATGACCTGAGCAGCTGCTTAACCAACTGAGCCACCCAGGCATCCCAGTCCCTCTTTTTGTAGTTTCTTAAGGTAGAAGCTTAGGTGACTGATTTTAGATCTTCCTTTTCTGATCTGTGTATTCAGTGCTTTAAGTTTCCCACTAAGTACTGTTTTGCTGCTACCACAAATTTTAATAAGCTGTGTTTTCATTTTCATTTAGTTTAAAATATTTTGTACTTTCTCTTGAGATTTCTTCTTTGACTCCATGCATTATGTAGAATTTTTCTTAGTCTTAACATATTTTGGGATATTCCATTTATCTTTCTGTTACTGATTTCTAGTTTAATTCCATTGTGATCTGAGAGCTGACATTTTCTGATTTCCATTCTTTTGAATTTGTTAAAATGTGTTTTATGGCCCAGAATATGGTCTGTCTTGGTGAATGTTCCATGTGAGCTTGTGAAGAATGTGTTTTCTGCTGTCCCTGGATGAAGTAGTTTACAGATGTCAATTATATCCAGTTGATAGATGATATTATTGAGTTCAACTATGTCCATACTGACTTTATGTCCATTTTTGAGACAGTTGAGGTCCCCAACTGTAATATAACTGTAATAATAGATTCATCTATATCTTTTTTTTTTCAACACATAATGTATTATTAGCCCCAGGGGTACAGGTCTGTGAATCACCAGGTTTACACACTTCACAGCACTCACCATAGCACATACCCTCCCCAGTGTCCATAACCCCACCCCCCCTCTCTTTACCCTCCTCCCCCCGGCAACCCTCAGTTTGTTTTGTGAAATTAAGAGTCTCTTAGCATTTGTCTCCCTCCTGATCCCATCTTGTTTCATTTATTCTTTTCCTGCCCCCCAAACTCCCACGTTGCTTCTCGACTTCCTCATATCAGGGAGATCATATGATAGTGGTCTTTCTCTAATTGACTTATTTCGGATTCATCTATTTCTCCTTGCAGTTCTATCAGTTTTTGCCTCACATGTTTTGACACTCAGTTGTTAGGCACATACCATCTTAGGATTGTTAGGTCTTCTTAAAGAATTTACCCCTTTATTATTACATAATGCCCCTCTTTATCCCTGATAACTCTTTTGTCTGAAGTCGGCTCTGTCTGAAATTAATACAGCTACTCTTGCTTTTTTCAATTGGTGTTAGTGTGGTATATCTTTCTCCATTTATTTACTTTTAATCGTTATGTGTTTTTAAAGTAGGTTTCTGGTAGATAACAAATAGTTTGGTCTTGTTTTTTGATCTACTCTGAGACTGTCTTTTGACTGGTGCATTTAGATCATTGAGGTTCAAAGCATTGATATAGTTGGATTAATATTTACCATATTTATTACTGTTTTCTATTTGTTCATTTTGCTCTTTGTCCATATTTTTGTCTTTTTTTTCTTCTTTTTGTGGTTTTAAATTATAATTTTAAATGATTCCATTTTCTTTCCTTTCTTAACATATCAATTTTCCTTTTTTTTAAATCAGAGTTTCCAATATATATTTAAAGCTAATCCAAGTCCAATCTCACAGAACACTAGAATGCTTCAAAGGTAGTGCAAATAACTTATAATAACAAAAAAATCCTAATTCCTTTCATTCCTTGTATTATACTGTCATTCATTTCACTTACATATAAGCATATATTAGCATGTATATAATATATACGTAAGCATACATAAATCAAGCAAAGCATACATAAGCATACATAAATCATAAATAAATGATATATTTTGAAAAAACTGTTATTGGGGCACCTGGGTGGCTCAGTGGGTTAAAGCTTCTGCCTTTGGCTCAGGTCATGATCCCAGGGTCCTGGGATCGAGCCCC
>NW_026747939.1:0-2009 GCF_022355385.1 Mustela nigripes
CTCCTCATGGTCTGTAGATCAGTCCTGCCATACCTATGACGCGAAACATAAGCCGAGTTTGTGTTTTCAGACAACTGTTCAAACAGCCCTGGCATACACACCCTACAGGCTCAGTCCCCTGGAGCCAAACATGACGACTGTGCTTGCCCTCTCCAAGGGAATTGAATGTGCCCATTCCAATGGCCACAACCCAACTAATAGGATAAACCTCCAAAGAGCCTGAGGCCATCCCAATATTTGTTGCTTACCAGCACAAACAGGCGAAATCTGGGCTCATCTAAACACCTACCTGCACTCAGACCCATAGACTGATGTCCCCAGAGGTAAAAAGGAACGAACAGGAACCAAGGCAACTATCGGATCCATTGCTTTGGCTTCAAGTCATCTCTCCTCAGAGGCCTGGATTTCAATAACAGCATATGGTAGTTTCTTGACTCACCCTTCAGAACAAATCTCATCTACACATGGGAAACTTGAACGATGGAGCTGTGTGGAAGCCTCTCTTTAGGAGAACCCTTCAGGGCCCCAGTGCCACCGCTTCATTCCAAGGTCTCCATAGACACAAAATCATATTAGGACACATCCAAGGGAGAGTCTATTTCAACTCAGCCTCCTCGGTTGCTCCCCTAGATCCAGAAGATCTAACATGTCTTCTTGCTTGGAGACAATTGGAATGCGAGGTGGTCTACCCATCCATCCATCCATAGAACCCTGCTCGGAAATGTTGTCCTGGAGCCAACCAACAGGTCTCAATTGTCCTGCACAAGAATCTTTGCAGTTGGGATCTTCTCACAACTCCCATCGTGGGAAAACCCCCATGGCCTCGATATCCACCCCCCCTTCAAGAAGGGGCCATCAGGGACAGAATGTCCAACCTGAGCGATCGTCTGATCCTCGCCCTGACTTCAACGCACGAGTTTTCGATTCAGGACTGTAGATTGTGACTGCCATATCCTCACCCAGAAACCTAGGCCTAGCTTGGGTTCTCAGACTTCCGTCCTCAGACTACTGGCCCACAAGCCCTCCAGTTTGGCAATCCAGTACTACAATGCAGCACTCTACCTGCCCTCTAGAAGAAAAGCATTGCCTTCTGGGGCTACCCAGTAACCCCCAATGAGGATCAACCTGCACGGCATTCGGCTGTACCGCTGACCTGGGCACTAATGCCCTTTCTGACACAGCCTGAGCCTGGACCTCCTGGCCCCACCCAGACAGCTGGCCGCACACTGAGCACATCGGACCCGCCATGGCCTCAGGTCGTCATCTCTTCTCAACCTCGGTTTTCAGGCTTCATAACCTAGACCTTATCTCCAATCACGGCCCGGGTTTGAAAATGATGCAGAAATCAGAACTCTTTCCCCATGGCAATAAACCTTGTGGTTTGCATGTTTTCCAAGGTTCAGTGTAGTTGAAACCAGTGTGGCCCATGGGGCCCCGCCCATGCTTGTGGGCCACATTGGTCACAAAAACACATTGTGACCTTCAGCCTGAGCCCAGTCCTCAGGTAAGGCCTCTCAGTGGCTGGATGGAGAGACAGCATATTGGGCTTGCCATGCCCCTAGGCCCCAATTTTTAACCATAGTTCAGGATGTCCCTTCAGTCTTCCCCAGGGCTCTGCTTTGGAATTCCTCTTTTGGTGGGACACCTGAGGTAACAAATCTGAAAGGATTCCTCCATTCCCACAGATTGACAAAAAACAATTGTGATCGGGACAAATCCACAAAGAGCAAGATGCGTCCATGGCCCATGAGGCCTCCCCAACATTCCACCCCATGGCTGATACAAAATCCAAGACAAAAGCCTGAGCACGCACCTCGACTCGCTCATTCTTCATATCCTGAAGAGTTCATCAGATAAGAAACTACAGGGCACTCGAATGCACCCAAAATAAATCGTCTAACCTGGGCACTAATGCACTGTGTGACAACCTGAGCCCGGATCTCGTGACCAACACCCAGACATCTGACCGCACACTGAGCACATCATACCGCCATGGCCTTAGGTCATCA
>NW_026747940.1:0-2009 GCF_022355385.1 Mustela nigripes
ACCATCTTCCCACTGCATCTCCTGGTATTGTCTCTGATCATTGTCTCCAGGCTGTCTGCACCTGGTTTCTGGTTGGTGTCCTATGCAGGAAAAAGATGTGTACTTTAGATTTGATGTCTGCCAAGCCTCTGTTGTCAAGAACTCGTACCGTTCAGACCCTCTAAGTTTCATAGGCAACAGCACTGGGAAACATGTTCCTTGTGGATTCACAGTGTGCCCTGCCTCCTGTGCCTTTGTCCTCTGTATGGCCTCACAGCCCTCTATTCCACCAACCAACCAAATATCCCCTGATCCAATGTCTCCAACCTTCTTCCATCATGTCTGTGACTTCCTTTCTCTTTCACTGTGGAGTTTACCTTGTAGGCTTCAGTTCAATTTCCCCCCCATTGCAGTTGTTGTGGTCATCTTCCTGTTGCCTTCATGGCTGAAAACAAGCATCAAGTTATTAGACACTACTACCATCACACTTTCATCCATGTCACCGCAAATTCGTACTGAGACAAAAGCAAGAATGAATTCTTCCACTTGTCTCATATGGCAGTGTTGCGGAGAGCATTGGGCTTCATCATATCTATCATTCTCCGAAAGACAGCAAAGAGACGATTTCACTCACTCATGACAGTCAAGAAAGGTATGAAAAAGCAAGGTTATTGGGACAAACAGTACGACTCTTTGCAGAACTCAAATGGTGGTGTTTGTTGGAAGGCAGTTTGTGAGAACACGTGTTTCTCTCAAGAGGACAAGAGATGACATTCCTTGCAGGAGATTTTCCTGAAACTGATGGAATGTGAGTTTTCAAGCCATGTCAAATTGGATTGCTACTCATAAGAGACCAAATTCCTATCACTCGTATTTTAATAATAAGTGTTATGTGAAACACACACAGACCACACACACATTAACACATGCATATGCACACACACGAACACAAAAAAGGATAAGACATTCAAAAGGTGTGTAGAAAGGGAGTAATCGTACTAATGAAGCATACCCAAAGAAAATACCATACAGGGGAAAGGCAAATAGAATCCAAGTGAGAAGCCAACCGAAATGAGAAAGTTAGATACTACCTATCAATAATTCATTCAGTATTTAGGACTAAAATCTTCTGTCAATACAAACACTTTGTAGGAGTGGTTGAAATTCAAAAACAAACAAAAAAAGCTAGAAAAAAAAAACATAAGAAAAAAACAAATATTAAACAAGCTCGACCTTCTGTTGACCGTAGGAAATTTCCTTCGACTATATAGGTACTCATAGCTTTCAAGTGAAGAAATTGGGAAGACGTATGTTATGCTCTTACCAAGGAGAAGAGAGCAAAAGTGTTTGTGCCTAAGTAGGCGAGAGTGATTTTAAGTCTTTAGGAGACAAAAGATTATCGGAGGTGGTTTTGTCTTGATGGAGCATCAAAACAACAGAAACCTGGAAGAATTGCCAACATATGCACCACGAACAAGGTTGTATCTAAACGTTGGAAGCCTATGAACAGAGAATAAGGGAGATGGTGACTTTAATCCAATACTGTTGAGAACTATGATATCCGCGTTCAGCACAGGAAAGATCGTCCGATAGGAAGGTGCAAAGGAATAAGAGACGTCCACATGGGCTATTGAGACCACCTGAACATTGGGGATCCATGAGAAAGATTGCGTCTCTGAGGACAATAAGATATGTTCTTCCCAGGGACAGAACTATCTTTGTCTATCGCAGGTCATGAGCTCCAGTCCAAATCCAGTCGTAATTCATGGAAGAGAAGTCAAAACCTATCCTGTACGCTTATGATCACGAAGGTATGAAAATAGGAAGATATCACTTTCAAATGGAAATACAGCCAGACACTAAAAATTGGAAAACACAACAAACTCACGAACTAGCAAAATATGTAAGAAAGTAAATCCATAGGAAAAGCAGAGGGAGCCATGAACAATGGAAATTCAAGAAACTTATGGGGGATGCCAAAATATTTTATGGGGAAACCATATAGGGTTAAATGCATGCATTTCCAAAAT
>NW_026747941.1:0-2009 GCF_022355385.1 Mustela nigripes
AGGCTCTTGCTCAAGTTTTTTTCTCTGGATATCGTGTCATTCATGGTAGTGAAATTTCCGGGTGATTTCATTGGAAATGGACGAGTCTTACTCTCTGGGGGTGTGGCCCCGTCCAAGAGTTTGGGGTCATTCTGTGGGATGGAAGAAGTCCATTGTTCTGTTGCTGTTGATTTGTTTTGTTTTGTTTCTCAACCTCAGGTGTCCCACCAAATGAGGGATTCCAGAGTAGAGCCCTGGGGAGGGGCGACTGGACAACCAGAAATCTGGTTAAAAATTGGGGTATAAGGGACATGTCAATCCCATTATGACATCTAATGGTCCAGCCACTGAGAGGACGTACTAGAGGACAGGACTCATGCTGAGGGTCACAATGCGAGTTTATGCCCTCGTCGCACTCAAGAATGGATGGGGCCTAGGATGAATGCTGGTTTCTCCTACCCTGAACGTTGGACAACATGCCAACCACAAGGTTTCTTGCCATTGGTAAGGAAGAGTTCTGATTTCTGCATCACAGTCACCATTGAGCAGTGATTGGAGATAAGGTCTAGGTTCTGAAGCCTGAAAACTGAGGTAGGGAAGAAATGATGACCTAAGGCCATGGCGGGTCTGTTGTGCTCAGTGTGCGGTCAGCTGTCTGGGTGTTTGTCACTAGGTCCGGGCTCAGGTTGACAGATAGTGCATTAGTGCCCACGTTAGACTATATATTTTGGGTGCATTCGAGTGCCGTGTAGGTTCTTATCTGAAGAACTCTTCAGGATATGAAGATTGAGCGAGTCTGAGGCGCATGCTCAGGATTTTGTCTCTGGATTTTGTATCAGCGATGGCCGTGGAATGTTGGGGAGGCCTCATAGGCCAGGGACGAATCTTGCTCTCTGTGGACTTGCCCGATCCCAATTGTTGTTCGTCAATCTGTGGGATGGGAGGACTCCTTTCAGGTTTGTTACCTCAGGTGTCCCACCAAAAGAGGAATTCCAAAGCAGAGCCCTGGGGAAAAGTGAAGGTACATCCCAAACTATGGTTAGAAATTCGGGCCTAGGGGCATGGCAACCCCAATATGCTGTCTGTCCATCCAGCCACTGAGAGGCCTTACCTGAGGACTGGGCTCAGGCTGAGGGTCACAATGTGTGTTTGTGACCAATGTGGCCCTCAAGCATTGGCGCGGCCTCATGGGCCACACTGGTTTCAACTACACTGGACCTTGGACAACATGCCAACCACAAGGTTTCTTGCCAAGGGGAAAGAGTTCTGATTTCTGCATCATTTTCAATCCCGGGCCGTGATGGGAGATAAGGTCTAGGTTCTGAAGCCTGAGAACCGAGGTTGAGAAGAGATGACGTCCTAAGGCCATGGCGGGTCTGATGTGCTCAGTGTGCGGCCAGCTGTCTGGGTGGGGTCCGGAGTTCCAGGATCTGGCTCTGTCAGAAAGGGCATTCGTGCCCAGGTCAGCCTATATTTTTTGGTGTACAGCCGAATGGTGTGCCCCGTTGATCCTCATTGGGGTTTCTGGGTAGCCCCAGAGGGCAATGTTTTTCTTCTGGAGGGCAGGCAGAGTGCTGCATTGTAGTTCTGGATTGCCAAACTGGAGGGCTTGTGGGACAGTAGTCTGAGGACGGAGGTCTGAGAAACCAAGCTAGGCCTCGGTTTCTGGCTGAGGATATGGCAGGCACAATCTACAGACCTGAATCGAGATCTCATGCATCTGAAGTCAGGGCGAGCATCAGACGATGGCTCAGGTTGGACATTCTGTATCTGATAGCCCCTTCTTAAAAGGGGCGTTGATCACGAGGCCATGGGGGTTTTCCCACGATGGGAGTTGTGAGAAGCTCCCAACTGCAAAGATTCTTCTGCAGGACAATTGAGACCTGTTGGATGGCTCCAGGACAACGATTCCGAGTAGGGTTCTAAGGATCGATGGCTGGGTAGCCCACCTCGCATTCCAATTGTCTCCAAGCAACAAGACAGGTTAGATCTGCTGGATCTGGGGGAACAACCGAGGAGGCTGAGTTGAA
>NW_026747942.1:0-2009 GCF_022355385.1 Mustela nigripes
GATTGGGCCTGCCATGCCCCTAGGCCCTGGCCCTAACCCTAGTTTCTGTTTTCAGGTTTCCATTCCAAGGGGCCTGGCTCCCATGTCCCCAAATAAAGGACCCCTGATTGACAATCCAAGACTCCGCCATCCATGCGGTAAGAAACCATGCTGTTTGGAGCTGCGCTGAACCCTCAGAGGGGGAGAAATGTGCATGCGTTCCTAAAGCCAACCCCATCATCGGCAGCCCCCTGCCACTGAGCCATTTTCCACCACCAGATGCATGCGCTCATTTCAGCCCTGAGGGGAACCCACCTCAGCACCACCACATTGGGCCTGCCGTGCCCCTAGGCCCTAACCCTAAGCCTAGGTGAGGTGTATAGACTTCTGTAACCAAAGGGCAGGCTCCCAAGCCCAACAGATTGGGGACGCCTGAGACTCACACAGGCACTCCGCTGGCCACATGGCAAAATGGTGCCATTTGGAGCTGCACAGAAACCTCAGAGAGGGAGAAACATGCATACCCCCAGAGACCAAACCCAGCATATGCGCCACCCCAGACCCACACCCCTAAGACTCCGACCTGCCACCTAATGCGTGCCGTCAACTCAGTCCACCAGGGAGCCCACCTCAGCACTGGGAGATCGGGCCTGCCATGACCTTTACACTAACCCTAGTTTGGGTTTTCAGGTTTCCATCCCAAGCAGCCTGGCCCCCAAGTCCCTTGGATTAAGGACCCCTGAATGATAACCCATGACTCCGCCCACAACAAAGAAAGAAACCTTGTAGTTTGGAGCTGTGCTGAACCCTTAAACAGGGAGAAACCTGCATGCCCCTATGAAGCCACCCCCACCATCGGCGGGTCCCTGGTCATAAAGCTGGACTCCACCACGCCAAGGGCTGAGACAACTGCATGCCCCCCTGAGGCCATCCCCCACCTTCGGCGCCACACCAGGCTGAAAAATCAGAGGCTGACCTCCAGCCAGAACACTTCCCTCAACTCTGCCCCCAGAAAGCTCCCCTGCGTGGGGACTCTGGGGGGGACTCATGTGGGCCTGGCCTGTGTTCCCGGATGGCTGCAACACGCACTGAGTGAGAAAGCGCTCTAGACCATGGGCACTAGCACAGCCCGAATCACTGCCAAATGCCAGCCAATTCTCACATGAGAATTCAACTCAAGAAAATTGGCCAGAAAAGCCCTGGTGAACTCGCTTCCTCTGGCCCATGTCTGCAGGGCTGCTGCCTGGGCCTGGCCCAAGGTCCCGAGTGGTCTTGGCCCAAACCCTGCAAGAAAGCCTTCTATGAGCCAGGCGCATTCAAAGCCAATGACTCCAGCTACTGAGCCCCCTCGGGTGCTGGCTCCAGCGCTGGCAGATCAGGCCTGCCATGTCCCTATGCACTGGCCTAAAACCTCAGTTGGGTTTTCAGGCTTCATTCCCCAGCGTCCTGTCCCTTGAGTCCTTTAGATTGGGGACCCCTGACACACCTCATGACTCCACCTGCAAACCACATGTGAGGCCAATGCCTCCCGCTACTCAGCCCCCTGGGGTGCCCTCACCAGCGCTGGCAGATGGGGCCTGCCATGCCCCTAGGCCCTGTCCCTCACCCTCAATTGGGTTTTCAGGCTTCTGTATGCAAGCAGCTATCTGCCGAGCCCTCCAGATTGTGGACCCTGGAGCCACACCCCAGGACACCACCTGCCACCCATGCCATTCGGAGCTGCAAAATAACCCTCAGAACAGGAGAAACCTGCATGCCACCCGGAGACAACCTCCACCCCAAGCGGCCCACCTGGCCACAAAACCCAAAGCCTGATGCACCAGCTGACCCCGTCCTCAATACAGTCCCCTGGGGATTCTACCTCAGCACCAGCAGATCGGGCCTGCCATGACGCTAGGCCCAAACACTATCCCTAGGTTGGCCTTTCAGGCTTCCATCCCCAGAGACCCGCCCCCCATCCCTCCAGAATGGGGCCCCCTGAGCCACACCGAAGGACTCCACCTGCCACCCAGGAGCAAACTGTGCCATTC
>NW_026747943.1:0-2009 GCF_022355385.1 Mustela nigripes
ACCACAAGGCTAGTGGCTGAAACAACACTGGACAGTGTCACAGTTCTAGAGGCTACAATGTTGGTATGCCATGCCCCTTTTGTTAAGTATTAAGGAAGGATCTGTTCCAGGCTGTTCTCCCAGCTTGCAGGATTGCCCTGGCTTTGGACTTCTTCACATGGCCGCCTCCCTCAGTGCATATCTGTGTATCCCAAGTTTCCCTTCTTAGAAGGACACAAGTCCTCCTGAATTAGGGGTCCAGCCCATTCAGATATGACCTTATCCTAGCTAGTTCCATATCCAGGGACACTATTTCCAAATAAGGTCACACTCCCAGCTGCTAGGGTTTAGGACTGGGATAGTTTATATGCATACACACACACACACACACACACACACACACACACACACTTTTATTTATTTATTTATTTATTAATTGGCTAGTAAAACATTTTTATTATTGAGTATCTGTTTATAGGCTGATAAAAGTGACTTTCATCCTACTCTTTCCTCCTGAATTTGTTTCTTTTTGGGAAAGTAAATTCTCTAGTGTTTAAAAGAAGGACCTATAAAAGCTAAATGGTTCTTTTTTGTAAGTCTACATTCCTTTTTCTCATTTGGTATGTACTTTAAGTGACCAGAGATTTGGAGGCTGACTGCATTTATCAGCATTTAAAAAACATAATGAAAAAAATATATTTTTTAAAAGGGTCTAAAAAGGGATGAAGCAAACAAATTGCAAGACAACAGACAAACATTGAGGGGCTCAATCATTTCATGAAATATCAATGGTTTCTATACTCTAATAAAAACATTAAATTTGTTAGATTGCATCAATACCCACATACACATATAATGATGTGCTGCTTCAACAAGATACCTAATCAGCCCACCAAGGCAGAAACAAAATTTGGTAGTATTGAACACCTAAAATTGAACAACTGTTATATAAACCTAGAAGGGGACGTCCTAGCGAGTATTAGGAGTGATGGAGGAAACATGAAAGGTACAATAACTGGATAAAATGAGTGAAATTTGTATAGAAAGATATTCTAAGAGAATGTACAAGGTATTAGAATCAGGAAGTGAATGAATCAAAGTCATCAGATATAAGTTAAAAAAGAAGAAAAATTCATTGGCATTCTGGGACATACAAACAAAGGTTGTACATCCTGTTGATGAAAGCACCAAAATGAGGACTTCCTCTATCCAAAGACTTTATACAGTCTCTATACAGCAAGTCTCCACCCAGAAAACCATCTAAGATTACTCAGGGGGAATTTATGATCTAAATCAATGGGATGTCCAATATGTTAACATGTTACCTAGGTTAAAAGAACAGGATCATCGATTGGATGATCAGTATTGTAAAGTTTCAACTGACCCCACCTTGATTGAGAGATTCAATTCAATCCCAGTTTCCTATCTAGCAAGTGCCTGTGTACATGGATAAGCCAGTTCTTCTAGTTCCATGGAAATTAAAAGGACTAGTCATTCCCCAGCAAATCTGAAGAATGAAGCCAGAGGAAAACAACATATTAAACAACATACAGAAGAACAAAATTTATTTGAGATCAGTCAAATGATATAACACAGAGATCTCAGAAATACTAGAAATCTTGTAGATATTTACTGAAGAAATAAGAGATTTATTGAGATGTCGAAATGAGGCTATTAATTACTTCAGTTGGTGTAGGTAGTGGAAAAAAACACTATACTTGGGGTTGAAGAGCTCAGTTAATGTTCACATTGACCATCAAGTAGCTCCTTAGACTCTCTAACTCTCTAAGTCTAATCTGCTTATCTTTAAAATTGGAACACTTGCTCTACAAGTGTGAAGATGACCTAAGATAATACACATGAAGAGGTCCCTTGGTGGCTCAGTTGTTAAAGTGGCTGCCTTCAGCTCAGGTGGGATCTCAGGGTCCTGGGACCAAGCCCTGCATTTGGATCCATGCTCACTGGGGAGTTGGCTTTGTGTGATTTTCCTTTAAATGTTTTCCATTTATCAGAATCACCTGCCAAGTGTG
>NW_026747944.1:0-2008 GCF_022355385.1 Mustela nigripes
GTTTAATATTTTGAAGAACTGCTATACTGTTTTCCATAGCAGCTTTTAGTGCTTTATATTTCCACCAGCAATGCTCAGACATTCCAGTTTTTCCATTTCCTTACCAACACTTATTTTTTAAAAAAACTGATAGCCATTCTAATGGATGTGAAGTGATAGTCATTGTGGTTTGGATATGCATATCCCTAATGAATAGTGATGATGGGCATATTTCATGTGCATATTTGCTATTTGCATATATATTCCTTGATGAAATATCTACTTAATAGATATTTATCTACTCTGCCCCTCTTTGTAATTGGATTTTTTTTTGGAAGTTCTTTATATATTCTTGATCTGGATCATTTATCAGATATATGGTCCACAAATACTTTCTCCCATTCTATAGGTTGTCTTTTCATTCTGTTTACAGTGTCCTTTGACACATAAATTTGTTTTAATTTTTATCAAATCTGATTTATCTATGCTTTTTTTTGTTGCTTATGTTTCTGATGTCATATCCAAGAAATTATTGCCAAATTGATGCCATGAAAATTTTCTCTATGATTCCTTCTAAGAGATTTCTAGTTTAATGCTTAGGTCTAACATTTAGGGTTTTTTGTTTTGTTTTAATCTATTAGTTTTATTTTAATCTATTAGTTAGTTTTTGTATACGGTATAAGGTAAAGGTCTAACTTCTTCTGCTTGTGGATATTGTTTTCCCAGCAGCATTTATTGAAAAGACTCTCCCTGCTCCCATTGAATGGTCTTGGAACCCTTGTCAAAGATCATTTGACCACATATGTGAGGGTTTATTTCTGGGATTCTTTATTCTCTTCCATTTTTGTCTATATGTCTGTCTTCATGCCATACCACACTTTTCTGATTACTGTAGCTTTGTAATAAGTTTTGTAATTAGAAATCATGGATCCTTCAACTTTGCTCCTTTAGAAGACTTTTTTTTTTTTTTAACTCTTCTGAATCCCTTGAGATTCCGTTTGAATTTGAGTATGGATTTTTCTATTTCTACAACAAAAAGTCATTGGGGATTTAATAAATATTGCATTGAATCTGTAAATAATCTTAGGTAGTGTTGATATTTAACTATAGTACGTCTTCCAATCATGAACACCAGATACCTTTCTATTTACTGATGTCTTTAATTTATTTCAGTGATGTTTTATGGTTTCCAGGGTATCAGTCTTTCACCTCCTTGGTTAAATTTGCCTCTAAATATTGTATTCATTTTGATGTCATTATAAATGGCATTTTCTTTTTTTTAAGATTTTATTTATTTATTTGATAGAAAGAAAGAGATCACAAGTAGGCAGAGAGGCAGGCAGAGAGAAGGGGAGAAGCAGATTCCCCACTGAGCAGCGAGCCCATTGTGGGGTTTGATCCCAGGACCCTGAGATCATGACCTGAGCTGAAGGCAGAGGCTTAACCCACTGAGCCACCCAGGTGCCCCTGTTTTCTTCATTTAGGACTTTTTTTTGTCCTGACTCTTTGTTGTTGTTGTTGTTGGAAATCTGTCATATGGAATCACAATGCTTGAGAGGAAAAACAGTCTTTTTGTGGCCAAGAAGAGAGAGGATATAAGTATCTTAAGGACAGTAGCAAAATAAAAATGTGAAGAGACAAATTCCTTGATGACCAGGTGCTATAGTAACTCTGGAGACTCCTACTTCTAGACTTCCTGTTATGTTAGATAATTAAGCTTTTTATCACTTAAGCCAAGTTTGGTCATATGTTCCATTACTATTATCTGAAAATATCCTGAGGAGCATAATAATAAAGGGCATCTGAAACTGCAGTTAAATTATTTTAACATGAAGCATTATATATACAGAAGAATATATAAGACACATAAGAGTTTAAGGAATGATAACGAATAAACACATGTGTAATCACCATCCAAGTAACTAATAAAACATTACCAACATTCTGGCAGACCCCTATATGTCCATTCCTAATTGCATTCTCTTTCTTTTTGATTTAGAAGCAACCTCTCTCTTGACATCAGTGCCAT
>NW_026747945.1:0-2008 GCF_022355385.1 Mustela nigripes
ACGGAGGACTGGGCTCAGGCTGAGGGTCACAATGTGTGTTTGTGACCAATGTGGCCCCCAAGCATGGGCGGGGCCTCATGGGCCACACTGGTTTCAAATACACTGAACCTTGGACAAAATGCCAACCACAAGGTTCCTTGCCATAGAAAAAGAGTTCTGATTTCTGCATCATTTTCAAACACGGGCAGTGATTGGAGATAAGGTATAGGTTCTGAAGCCTGAAAACCGAGGTTAAAAAGAGATGATGACCTAAGGCCATGGCGGGTCTGATGTGCTCAGTGTGGGCCAGCTGTCTGGGTGGGGCCTGGAGGTCTAGGCTCAGGCAGTGTCAGAAAGGGCATTACTGCCCAGGTCAGCCTATATATTTGGGTTACAGCCGAATGCCGTGCAGGTTGATCCTCATTTGGGGATTCTGCTTAGCACCAGAGGGCAATGTTTTTCTTCTTGAGGGCAGGCAGAGTGCTGCATTATAGTCTGGATTGCCAAACTGGAGGGCTTGTGGGCCAGTAGTCTGAGGACGGAAGTCTGAGAACCCAATCTAGGCCTAGTTTCTGGGTGAGGATATGGCAGGCGCAATCTACAGATCTGAATCTGAAGTCAGCGCGAGGATCAGACGATCGCTCAGGTTGGACATTCTGTGCCTGAGGGCCCCTTCTAGAAGGGGGGGTGGATCACGAGGCCATGGGGTTTTTTCCACGATGGGAGTTGTGAGAAGCTCCCAACTGCAAAGAATCTTCTGCAGGACAATTGAGACCTGTTGGTTGGCTCCATTACAACGATTCCGATCAGGGTTCTAAGGATGGATGACTGGGTAGCCCACCTCGCATTCCAATTGTCTCCAAGCAACAAGACAGGTTAGATCTGCTGGATCTGGGGGAGCAACCGAGGAGGCTGAGTTGAAATCGACTCTCCCGTGGATGTGTCCTAATATGATTTTGTGTCTATGGAGACCTTGGAATGAAGCGGTGGCACTGGGGGCCTTAAGGGTTTTCCTAAAGAGAGGCTTTCACACAGCTCCATCATGCAAGTTTCCCATGTGTAGATGAGATTTGTTCTGATGGGTGAGTCAAGAAACAGCCATATGCTGTTATTGAAATCCAGTCCTCTGAGGAGAGATGCCTAGAAACCAAAGCAATGGATCCGATAGGTGCCTAGGTGAATGTTCGTACCTTTTTACCTCTGGAGACATCAGTCTACGGGTCTGAGTGCCGGTAGGTGCTCAGATGTTCCCAGATAGCCCCTGTTTGTCCTGGGAAGCCACAAATATTGGGATGGCCTCAGGGACTTTGGAGGTTTATCCTCTTAGTATGGTTGTGGCCATTGGAATGGGCACATACAAGTCCCTTGGCGAAGGTAAGCACAGTCGTCAGGTTTGGCTCCAGGGGCCTGAGCCTGTAGGCTGTGTATGCCAGGGCTGTTTGGACAGTTGTCTGAAAACACAAACTGGGCTTATGTTTCGGGTCATAGGTATGGCAGGACTGATCTACAGACCATGAGGCAACTCTTCGGGATATTATAAAAGGGCGAGTGTGAGGCTCTTGCTCAAGTCTTTGTCTCTGGATATCCTGTCACTCATGGTCGTGAAATTTCCGGGTGACTTCCTGCTAAATGGACGAGTCTTACTCTCTTGGGGTTAGGCCCCGTCCAAAGAGTTTGGGGTCATTCTGTGGGATGGAAGAAGTCGGTTGTTTTGTTGTTGATTTGTTTTGTCTTGTTTTTCAACCTCAGGTTTTCCCACCAAATGAGGGATCTAGAGTAGAGCCCTGGGGAGGGGCGACTAGAAAACCAGAAATCTGGTTAAAAATCGGGCCTAGGGACATGTTCGCCCATTATGACATCTATGGTCCAGCCACTGAGAGGACGTTCTAGAGGACAGGACTCACGCTGAGGGTCACAATGCGTGTTTATGCCCTCGTCGCACTCAGGAATGGGCGGGGTCTCAGGCTGAATGCTGGTTTCTCCTACACTGAACGTTGGACAACATGCCAACCACAAGGTTTCTTGCCAT
>NW_026747946.1:0-2008 GCF_022355385.1 Mustela nigripes
CTAAGGGTTCTAAGGATCTCTAAGGAGAGATGCCTGGAAACCAAAGCAATAGATCCGATAGCTGCCTATGGGCCTGTTCGTTCCTTTTTACCTCTGGGGACATCAGTCTACGTGTCTGAGTGCCGTTAGGTGATCAGATGGGCCCAGATTGCCCCTGTTTGTCCAAGGAAGCCACAAATATTGGGATGGCCTTAGGGACTTTGGAGTTTTATCCTATTAGTAGGGTTGTGGCCAGTGGAATGGGCACATACAATTCCCTGGGAGAGGGTAAGCCCAGTCTTCATGTTTGGCTCCAGGGTCCTGAGCCTGTAGGGTGTGTAGGCCAGGGCTGTTTGGACAGTTGTCTGAAAACAAAAACTCGGCTTATGTTTCGGGTCATAGGTATGGCAGGACTGATCTACAGACCATGAGGAGAACTCTTCGGGATATGAAAAAAGGGCGAGTGTGAGGCTCTTGCTCAAGTTTTTGTCTCTGGATATCGTGTCATTCATGGTCGTGAAATTTCCGGGTGACTTCATGGGAAATGGACGAGTCTTACTCTCTGGGTTTTGGCCCCGTTCAAAGAGTTTGGGGTCATTCTGTGGGATGGAAAAAGTCCGTTGTTCTGTTGTTGTTGATTTGTTTTGTTTTGTTTTTCAACCTTAGGTGCCTCCCCAATGGGGGATTCCAGAGTAGAGCCCTGGGGAGGGGCGACTGGACAACCAGAAATCTGGTTAAAAATTGGGGTCTAGACACCTGTCAAGCCCATTATGACATCTAATGGTCCAGCCACTGAGAGGAAATACTAGAGGACAGGACTCACGCTGAGGGTCACAATGCGTGTTTATGCCCTCGTCGCACTCAAGAATGGGCGGGGCCTCAGGGTGAATGCTGGTTTCTCCTAAACTGAACGTTGGACAACATGCCAACCACAAATTTTCTTGCCATGGGAAAGGAAGAGTTCTGATTTCTGCATCACAGTCACCCAGGGGCAGTGATTGGAGATAAGGACTAGGTTCTGAAGCCTGAAAACTGAGGTAGGGAAGAGATGATGACCTAAGGCCATGGCGGGTCTGATGTGCTCAGTGTGCGGTCAGCTGTCTGGGTGTTGTTGACGATGTCCGGGCTCAGGTTGTCAGACAGTGCATTAGTGCCCAGGTTAGACTATATATTTTGCGTGCTTTAGAGTGCCGTGTACGTTTTATCTGAAGAAATCTTCAGGATATGAAGTATGAGCGAGTCTGAGGCGCGTGCTCAGGCTTTTGTCTCTGGATTTTGTATCAGCGATGGCCATGGAATGTTGGGGAGGCCTCATGGGCCATGGACGAATCTTGCTTTCTCTGGATTCGGCCCGATCCCAATTGTTTTTCGGCAATCTGTGGGATGGGAGAACTCCTTTCAGGTTTGTTACCTCAGGTGTCCCACCAAAAGAGGAATTCCAAAGCTTATACCTGGGGAAGAGTGAAGGGACAACCCGAACTATGGTTAAAAATTGAGGCCTAGGGGCATGGCAAGCCCAATATGCTGACTCTCCATCTAGCCATTGAGAGGCCTTACCTGAGGACTGGGCTCAGGCTGAGGGTCACAATGTGTGTTTGTTAACAATGTGGTCCGCAAGCATGGGCGAGGCCTCATGGGCCACACTGGTTTCAATGACACTGATCCTTGGACAACATACCAACCACAAGAATTCTTGCCATGGGGAAAGAGTTCTGATGTCTGCATCATTTTCAACCCTGGGCCGTGATTGGAGATAGGTCTAGGTTCTGAAGCCTGAAAACCGAGGTTGAGAAAGATGACGACCTAAGGCCATGGCGGTTCCGTTGTGCTCAGTGTGCGGCCAGCTGTCTGGGTGTGGCCAGGAGGTCCAGTATCAAGCTGTGTTCGAAAGGGCATTAGTCCCAGGTCAGCCTATATATTTGGGGTACAGCCGAATGGTGTGCCCTGTGGATCCTCATTTGGGTTTTCTGGGTAGCTCCAGAGGGCAATGATTTTCTTCTGCAGGGCAGGCAGAGTGCTGCATTGTAGT
>NW_026747947.1:0-2008 GCF_022355385.1 Mustela nigripes
CAGCGATCTGGGGTATATATCATTCATTCATTCCTGGGTTCAACACTTATGGCGGATCCCCACCAAGACCCTGGGAGAGCAAGGACTGGAGAAATCCTGGAAGCTGAAGTCTAAGAAGGATTTCAAATTCAAGTCTGAAATGAAAGAAACATCTGGACTAGGTCCTCAGGTACATGCAGTATTCTGAACTGAGGCTAGAACCAGAGACCATTCTAATAAAAAGCCTCTACAGGTGAGCTCTCACAGGTGGGCTCCGACTCAGTTTCCTGTATATTCATTCATGAAATAGCTCTTCGGGTCAACATGCAGAAGAAAACCATTTAATAAAACTGACAATGAAGAAAGGAAAGGGAAGCCAGAAGGCTTGTGAATGGGGAGAGCCAGGGCAGAAAACCAAGAATCCCTCCCTGCCCTCCTTGCTGCCAGGGAGGTCTGAGGGACTAGTTTTCACCTGGGATCCCAAGTCCGGAACAAAAGCAGCGGGGCCATGGCGGGGGAGGGAAGGGGGTACTCAGCACGCGCGCGTGGGCGTACCAAACGATGGGGGCTAGCGCGCCCGCTGACGGAGGGCACCTCGCAAGGCGCTGTCCCCAGCCCGACCCCATGCAGACCCCGGTTCAGTCCAGCGTCCAGGGTGGTCCCGGTGCCCTGGGGTTTGGGGGAGGCTGTGCTTCGACAACCCCCCTCCTCCCCCCCAGGTCGCGTCGCCCGCTTTCTGCTCCAAGTGAGGGCGCGGCATGGTGTAAAAATTTAAACACTCTTATGTTTATTATAAAATTATTAACTCTAAGCAAGAGATGGAAATAACTTCAGTATCCATTAATGGATGAATGAATAAAAGGAGTATTGTAAATATATACTATGGAATACTACTTAACCACGAAAAATTAAGAAATACTGCCATTTACAACAGCATGGATGGATTTTGAAGGCATTATACTAAGTGAAATATTTCAAAGATTTTATATATTTTTTTAATTTATGTATTATGATATCCCTTACATACAGAATCTGAGGAAAAGGCAAACTAATGGAAACTTAGAGTTGAGTTGACAAGGGGTGAACTGGGGTGTAGTAAGGTGGCCAAAGGGTGCAAACTTGCAACTATAATATGAAAAAGTTCTCAGGATCTAATGTACAGTATGATGATCATAGTTAATAAAATATACATACTTTTTTATTGTGCTTCCCTTTATTAAACTTTGCATATATCACATTCTTTCAAGTTGAAAGTTTATAGCAATCTTGTATAAAAGAGGTCTGCTGCCACCATTTTTCTAACAATATTTGTTCATTTTGTGTCTCTCCTTCACATGTTGGTAATTCTTGCAATATTTCAAGTTTTTTCATTATTATTGTATTTGTTATGGTGATCTGTGATCAGTAATTATGACCCACTGAAAAGTCAGAACTAGTTTACTTAAGGTATACACATTGTTTTTCTTTAAAAACATAATGCTTTTGAACAGTACAGTATAGTGTTTATTTTTTATATGCACTGGGAAACATAATTTTTTATATGCACTGGGACACCAAAAAAAAATAATAATTTGACTTAGTTTATTGAGATAATCACTTTATTGAGGCAGTCTGGAACAAAACCCACAAGAACTCTGAAGTTTATCTCTACTATACTATATACATAAAAGTTGCTAAGAGAATAGATCTTAAAATTCCTTACGATACATGCATAAAAAACAGTGGCAACTATACGAGATAGTAGATGTATTAAAATTTTTGTGTAGATTTATTGCAATAAAAATGTATACCAATTTATCAAATTGTACAAAATTTACACAATGTTAAAAGTTTGCAATGTTATAAGAAATCATTTCTTAAATTCACAAATTATAATATGTCGATTTTTTTCAATAAGGCTGGAAAAAACTTTTTGTAGAATTAATCTATTTTTCAAAAAAGGAAGTAAGAAAGTAGAAACTGCAGCTAACTCTGAAATAATAGAATATAAAATCCATTTTCATTATATACACTGTGACAAAAACTATTA
>NW_026747948.1:0-2007 GCF_022355385.1 Mustela nigripes
TTTTTTAACAGAAAACACAGTTTTTTAAAATTCTGTGTCTGATAATTCCAGTATCTGGCTCTTTGCAAGTCTATCTCGATTGTTGTTCACAGTGGCTCTCACTCAGGCTGCCTTTTTTCCTTAAATATTTATGATATTTTTCTGTGAGCTGCTTGTTTTCTGCAGACATGTATTTGAGAAAGTTCTTCGAGGACTAAGGATTCCTAATTCTGGAGAGAGGAGTTACAATGGCAGAGCAGTAGGAGGACCTGAACTTGTTTTGTCCCCAGAACACAACTAGATGGTTATCAAATTGTTTGGAACCCCCAAGAAGTCAGCTGGAGGTCCTAGAGAACAGAAGCTGCAAGTCCACAAGTGGAAACGCAGCCACCTTTTGGAAGGTAAGAGGTGCAAAAGTCCACCCGTGGAAGACACAGCTGTGGATGCAGCCGTGGGGGAGAGAACCCGCTTGTAGGGACAACCACAGAGTGTTAGAGGCAGAGCACGCAATCTGAACTTTTAAGTTCGCTATTGTGGGGGTTGTGGCTGGATTAAAGGCGCTCCAGTGAGGAAGAGGGGCTGGAATCCTAGGAGTGACAGGATGGTCCAACACCCCTGGGTCACAGAAGAATGATGGGTAGTTCCCAGTGCTATGCTATTCCCAGGCCTAGGAGCTGGGAAGCCAGCAGAGAGCAGCGGGTCTTGGTGCCGGCTTTCGGCTATCAACTGTGAACTGCCATTTGGACGTGGCAGTGCTTTTCTGGGACGGGTCCCAAAGCGTGGTGCGCCCCTCCCTTGCAGGAACAGCACTGTGGGTGTTCCTGAAATTTGGAGTTTTGAAACTCTGCTCTGCACCTTTAGATAAGAAGGCTCAGACATGGGCAGGATGAATGCAGGTTCAGACGGAAACCAGGGAAACAAATAGGGTGATTGCTTTTCCAGGAGGGCTCACTGAAGAGTAAGGGGTGCAAACTTTCAGCTCAGGGGTACAACAGGGCGCAGCCATATTTGTCCAATGCATCAGCCGGAACAGCCTTCAGGGCGCAAAACAGCGCCACCTAGTGGATGCATATACACCTAGGCCAGCCCTCTGCACACTGGCCTCACGTTTCCACTAAAACACTGTGGCCTGAGAGTTAGCAGGACAGGCCCCTCCCCTAGAACATCAGCGCAAAGGACTCACTCACACCCTTTACTGATCATAGAGGGCTGCAGAGCTTCAGATCTAGGGGAAATAAGATGGGGCTTCCTTTTCACTTTTATTCTTTATTTCTTTTATTTTTTTCATTTATTTTCTTATATTTTCCATTTCCTTTGCAATTTAAAAAATTTATATATATACTCTTCACATATATATATATATATATATATATATATATATATATTATTTTTTTCTAATTTTATTTTATTTTGGGACCTAGGTTTTTTTTAACAAGCAGACCAAAACACTCCTGGATCTAGTTGGCATTTATAAAAGAATTTATTATTTATTTGAGAGAGAGAGAGTATGGGAGGGAGGGGACTGAGGGAGAGAGACAAGCAGACTCCCTGCTGAGCAGGAAGCTACTCTGGGCTTGATTCAGGACCCCAGGATAGTGACCTGAGCCAAAGACAGATGCTTAACCAGTGAGCTACTCAGGCAGCCTCGAGCTGGATTGGGGGGGGGGGGGGCGGTGTCTTATTTTGTGTTTTCATTTTTCTTATTTTTTTCTATTTCTTTGTTTTTTGTTTGTTTGTTTTTGTTGTTCTTTTTTCTCTCTCTCTTCTTTTCTGGACAAAACGATGAGGCGGAGGAATTCACTCCAAAAGAAAGAACATGAAATAGAATCACAACCAGGGATTTAATCAATACATGCATAAGTAAAATGTCTGAACTAGAATTTAAAACGGTTATGAGGATACCAGTTGGCCTTAGAAAAAGCATAGGCAACATAGACTATCTACTACAGAGATAAAAGAAATAAAATGTAGTCAGGCCAAGTTAAGAATGCTATACCTAAGTGCAAACTCAAATGGATGCTGTAACAA
>NW_026747949.1:0-2007 GCF_022355385.1 Mustela nigripes
AGATTTCACTAGTCATGCCCAGCTGCAGCCATGAAGTAGACCAACAGTTGGGTTTAGCCAGGCTTGGTCTTTGTCTAGTCCAATACGAAGGAGGAATAAAGGGGAAAAGAATGAGTGTGTACAGTAATGATTACTGTATGACATGGAAGGAGAGAACTAAAGTAGAGTGAAACATTACTGGTTCAGTACATTTTTAAAAATCTGATGAACCTAAAACAATATGAGCCAATATTCCTCATGAACATAGATGTAAAATTCCTCAACAAAATATTAGCAAATTGTATTCAATAATACATTAAAAGGATCATACTTCACGATCAAGAGGATTTATTCCAGGGATGCTGGGATGGTTCAACATCTGCAAAGTAGTCAGTGTGATACACTACATTAATTAAACAAGGGATAAAAATCATATGATCATCTTGATGCAGAAAATGCATGTGGCAAAATTCAATATCCATTTATGGTTAAAACTCTCAACAAAGTGAGTATGGAGGGAATGTACTTAAAAATAATAAAGGCCATATGTGGCATATGACAAGCCCACAGCTAACATCATAGTCAATGGTGAAAAGTTAAAAACTTTTCTTCTAAGATTAGGAATACATCAAAGATACCTCCTCTTGCCACTTTTATTCAGCATAGTATTAGAAGCCCTAGCCAGAGCAATGAGTCAAGAAAAAGAAATAAAACTCTCCAGGTTGGAAAGGAAAAAATAAAACTATCACTGTTTATAGGTGGTATAATAGTATATATAAAAATCCCTGAAGAATCCATAAAAAACCGTTGGAACTAATAAATAAATTCAGTAAAATTTCAAGATATAAAACCAATACACAAAATCTGTTGCAGTTCTAAAAAACCAATAATGATGCTGGGGAAATTGGGTAGCCACATGCAAAAGAATAATACTGGACCTCTATCTTATACCATACACAGAAATGAACTCAAAATGGATTAGAGACTTAAACACAAGACCTGAAACTATACAACTTCTGGAAGAAAATATGGGCAATAAGCTCCTTGACATTGGTCTTAGCAATGATCTTTGAATTAAATACCACAAGCAAAAGCAACAAAAGCAAAAATCAACAAGTTGGACTACATCAGTCTAAAAATTCTCTGCACAGCAAAAGAAACCATTCACAAATGAATGGGCAATCTATCGAATGGAAGAAAATGTTTGCAAATCATACATCTGATAAGGGTCTAATATCCAAAATACATAAAGAACTCATACAAGTCCGTAGTAAAAAAAAGGAAACAATCCAATTAAAAAATGGGCAGGAGATCTGAATAGACATTTCACCAAAGAAAAGAAACAGATGGCCAACATGTACATGAAAAGATGTTCTACATCATTAATCATCAGAGAAATGCAAATCAACCACAAGGAGGTATCACCTTGCACTTGTTAAAGTTGCCATTATCGAAAAGACTGGTAATAAAAGTGTTGGTGAGGATGTGGAGAAAAGGGAATCCTTATGAATTGTTGGTGGAAATGTAAATTGGTACAGCCAATATGGAAAACAGTAATGGAGGTTTCTCAAAAAATTAAAAGTAGAACTACCCTATGATCCAGTGATCTCACTTCTGTGTGTTAATCTGAAGAAAAGAAAAACACTAATTTGAAAATATGTATGCACCCCATGTTCAATAACGTTCAGTGTGGTCAGTGCAGCATTTACACTAGCCAAGATGTGGAAATAACCCAAGTGTCCCATCAGTGGATGAATGCATAAAAAACCATATGTACATAAATGTATATATATAATATTATTCAGCCACAAGAAAGAATGAAATCTTGCCATTTCCAACAATATGGACGGACCCCAAGACCATTACACTAAGTGAAATAAGTCAGAGAAAGACAGATACCATATAATCTCTCTTATTTGTGGAATCTAAAATACCTAGCCATCTAGCTAGACAGATAAGCAAACCAAACTCAGAAACAATGGTGGTTATGGGTGAGCTACTTCTGTGTTTTGTTTTCTATAGTTTAAA
>NW_026747950.1:0-2007 GCF_022355385.1 Mustela nigripes
CCTAACCCTAACCATAGTTTGGGTTTTCAGGCTTCCATTCTGAGACGCCTGACTCCCAAGCCCCTGGATAAAGACCCCTGATCAACACTCCAGGACTCCGACAGCCATGCGGTAGGAAACTGTGCCATTTGGAGCTTCGCCAAACCCTCAGAGGGTGAGAAACAGACACGCTATAAAGCCAGATTCCCCGCACCACCAGATGCATATCTCAACTCAGACCTGAGGGGAGCCCATCGCAGTGCCTGCAGATCAGGCCTAACATGCCCCTAGGCCCTAACCCTAACCCCAGTTTGGGTTTTCAGAACCAAGAACCGTGGTTCCTAAGCCCCCCAGATGAAGGACCCATGAGAGACAACCCTTGACTTCGCCCATCACATGGAAGGAAACCCTGGGGTTTAGAGCTGCACCAAACCCTCAGAGGGGGAGAAACATGCATGCACCGTTAAAGCCACCCCTACCATCGGCAGGCCCCTGGTCCTAAAGCCAGGTTCCGCCACGCAACCAGATGCATGGAGTCCACTCAGCCCTGAGGGGAGCCTGCCTCAGTGCCAGCAGATCAGTTGTGCCATGTCGCTAGCTCTAACCCTAACCCAAATATGGGTTTACAGGCTTCCATTCTGAGGTGCCTGGCCACCAAGCCCCATGGATTAAGGACTCCTGAGCTATACACGAGGACTTCCCCCACCACATGGTAGGAACCGGTGCCTTTTGAACTGCACCGAACCCTTAGTGGGAGAGAAAACTGCATGCCCCCTTAGCAACACCCACCATTCTTAGCCTTCCTGGGCATAAAGCCAGTTTCTGCTGTGGTGTCAGATGAATTCTCTCAATACAGCCTTAAGAGGAGCCTGCCTCAGTGCCATCCTATTGAGCCTGTCATGCCCCTAAGCCCTAAGCCTAACCCTAGTTTGTGTTTTCAGGCTTCCATTCTGAGGGGCCTGGCTCCTACGCCTCCAGATAAAGGACCCTGGCTGACACTCCAGGACTTTGCCAGCCACGCAGTAGGAAACTGTGCCATTTGGAGCTGTGCTGAACCCTCAGAGGGGGACAAACCTGCTGCCACCCTAAGGCCACCCCAAACATCAGTGACCCCACTGCCATAAAACCATATTCTTCCAAGATGCTGGACGCATGCATCAACTCAGCCCTGAAGGGAGCCCCCCTCAGTGCCAGCAGATAAAGCTGCCATGCCCCTAGGCCCTAAGCCTAACCCTAGGTGGGGTGCACAGGCTTCCCTGCCCAGAGGGATGGCTCCCAAACCCTCCAGACTGGGGACACCTGAGATGTATGCAGGCACTCCGCTGGCCGCCTAAGGTGAAATGGTGCCATTTGGAGCAATGCAGAATCCTCTGAGCGGAAGGCCATCCTCAGCATCTGTGCCCCCCTGGACCCAAACCCAGACACGGATGCGTTGCCTGACATCCGCCCTCATCTCAGCCCACCGGGGAGCACACCTCAGCACCGGCAGATGGGGCCTGCCATGCCCCTAGACCTTAACCCAAACCCTGTTTGAGTTTTCAGGCTTCCATCCCAAAAGGCCTGGTCCCAAGCCCCCGGATGAAGGACACTTGAGTGACATCCCACGACTCCGCCAGCCACACTGGAGGAAACCTTGCAGTTTGGAGCTGTGCCTAACTCTCAGAGAGGGAGAAACTGGCATGCCCCCTGAAAGCCCACCCTCACCGTGGTCGTCACCCCGGCCATAAAGGCAGGTCACTGCGCCACTGGAAGCATGTCCTCGACGCAGCCCTGAGGGTAGCCTGCCTCAGTGGCAGCAAATCAGTTCTGCCATGACCCTAGGCCCTAACTCTAACCCTAGTTTGGGTTTTTAAGCTTCCATTCCAAAGGGACAGTGCACCAAGTCCCATGGATGAAGGATCGTTGAGCTACACCCAGGACTCTGTCCACCATGCAGTAGGAACCCATGCCGTTTGGAGTTGCCCTGAACCTTAGCGGTGGAGAAACCTGCATGCCCCCCTAAAGACACTCCTACCATGGGTGTCCCCC
>NW_026747951.1:0-2007 GCF_022355385.1 Mustela nigripes
GTTTTCTCCTGATTTACCACAAGGAAGTGACTTCAGTAGGAGGGAGGAATAATCCTAAATAGAAAAACATTTTCCCTCTTCTACTCAGGAAGGAACTCTCATTAGCAGAGTGGGTGGGCTTGGGGTGTTCGTGAAACCTCCTTAGGCGAGTCTCCCGGAGGGAAGGCCATCTGGTCACGTAGAGTTTGGTCAAGTGAGCCAGGCATGGTGGAGTGCTTCCATGTGCCAGGCATGGTGCAGATTGGCACTTTAGATATATTCCGTGTTCTAATGCTCACACTCAGCCTCTGAGCTGGAAACCATTATCACACTCAGATGAAGTAACGGGTTCCAGATCACGGGGCTTGTTGGAGGCAGAGCTGGGATCGCTCCACAGCAATCTGGCTCCTGAGTCCATAAGGATAATTACTGGGCTGTGCTGTGGCTTTCCTTGGTGTAAGGTCTGGAGAAACTAAGTTGCTGCTGTGTGTGACTCGACAATAGTCTTTCCACTATCTGTAATTCCTGTGATTGATTGGAGAAAAAACAGTCTGATATTCCTCTGCGTGGGTGGGTGGGTGGGGCGATTTCTAACCCAACTCCTGTTTCTGGACTTTATTTTTTTTTAAAGATTTTATTTGTTTATTTGACAGACAGAGATCACAAGTAGACAGAGAGGCAGGCAGACAGAGAGAGAGGGAAGCAGGCTCCCCGCTGAGCAGTGAACCCGATGCAGGACTCGATCCCAGGACCCTGAGATCATGACCTGAGCTGAAGGCAGTGGCTTATCCCACTGAGTCACCCAGGTGCCCCTGTTCCTGGACTTTAAAAGAGCCCATTGCAGGTGGGGACTTTCTTCAGCTGTGATCAACCGTCTGGATGTGCAGTGCAGTCGCTGTGAATACGCCTCTCCCCTGGCAGCCAAGCCCAGCATGACCATATTCAGAGCGTGGCTCTCTGCCAGCCACATCACAGTCCTGGGGGCCCTTGGGGTCAGGGCAGATTCCTAGGTCAGAATCTCCGGGGCAGGTTCTGGGAATCCACGTTTTAAATATGAAGAAGTCCCGGTGATTTAAGTGTGCTGTGAAGTTTGAGAATCTCCCTGGGTTTGTTGTTCTTGCTTAAACAGCTTTACCAGGATAGAATTCCCGTCCTGTACAACAGTCCCATGTCTTGTGTGAAGCTCAGTGGCTTGGGCTGTTTTCAGCAGTTTTGATAACAATCTTTATCACCTCAAAGGAAACCTCTTCCCATTAGCTGTCACTCCCCTCCCCGGCCCCAGGCACCTGCTTGTCTGTCTGTGGACTTCTCTGCTGGAATTCCATGCGCATGGGCCATACACTGTGTGGTTTCCTGTGACTGCCTCCTTGCGCAGGGTTCATGTGTGTTGTAGTGCGTATTAGTACCTTATTCCTTTTTATGGCTGAATAATACTTCATCGTATGGTGGTCTCACATCTTGTTTCCAGTTTTTTACTCCTAGGAACAGTGCTGCTCTAGATATCCATGTGTAGGTTTCTGTGTGCACATGTCGTCCAAGGCACCTGGGGGCTCAGCTAAGCATTGGACTCTGGGTTTAGGCTCAGGTAATGGTCTCAGGGTCCCAGAGTCAAGCCCCACATCAGGCTCCCTGCTCAGCGTGGCGTCTGTTGGGAGTTTCTCTCTCTCCCTCACGTTGCCCCTCCCCTCAGCTCCCCAGGCACACTTTCTCTCTCTCTCTGTCTCTCAAATAAATCAAACTTAAAATAAAATGTCTCTTAGGTATATATCTAGGAGTGCAGTTGGCAGTTGCTAGGTCATATGGTAACTCTATATTGAAATTTTTTTTTTAATTCTAGTGTAATTAACATGCACATGGTGGACGGTACAGTGACTCCGTCCTTCCACACATCCCTCACAGCTCATCAGGACAAGTGGCTCCCACTTCTCCTGACGAAGCTCCCCATGCCCCACCAGCCTCGCTTCTGGTGACCCTTTGTTTGTTCCCTGTAGATAAGAGCCTGGTTTTTGGGTTGTTCTTTTTTTTTTT
>NW_026747952.1:0-2007 GCF_022355385.1 Mustela nigripes
GGAGGGGCTGAGCTGACTGATTGATAGTTTGAACAGGCATACTTGGCGTCAGTGGAGTGGATCAGGGGACCCACGTGCGAAAGCAGACAAAGCAATCTTACAGAAGCAGAACTGGCCGATTAGCCCACGCATGCGAATGAAAGCACTATCAGGATATTGAAGGCCTGGTTACTATCAAGCCAAGGCCATTTTCCCTTTAATGAGGTCCTAACATAAAGACAATTGGGAGTCTCTCCTGGTGAAATGTTACATTCCTGCTAGCAGTAGATGTATACAAGAGGCAGTATACAAAACGCTGTGCAAGTTATTTGCACGTATGAAAAGTAATAAACTCCTGATACCTGATTGAGAGATTTCTGAGAGGACTTATACTTGTTTTAAGCTATTTGAAAGTAATCATGTAACTAGATTTGCCTCTGATAATGAGATCATCTTGATCTTCCAGTGGTGTGGTCACAGGATAGTGGTCTGGAGAATCCTAAAGCAATGAAGAGTTATCCAGAGGTTCCTTTAGTACTGGAGTGGGTTGAGAATCTGAGCCCTTTGAACCTGTGTAATACGTGCTTTTTCTTTTTGGCTATTTCTATTTAGGATCCGAGATATAAACTGTGAGAGTAGAGAAAGGGAAGCCAGAGGTGAAGGAAACCAGGGGTCCAGATGTGTGAGGCTCCTTAGAGAGCCTTGCTGATTCTTGGGATGTATGTGAAAAATGATGATCAAATAATCATATTTAGCATTTCCCCTTCTCTGCTTAATTGATGTGCATGATTTAATTAATCAATTAATTATAAAATATTTTTCCCATGATGCATACTGATAAAATATTTTTTATTATGTTATTTTAGTCATCATACAGTACATCATTAGTGTAGTGTTCCATGATTCTTTATTTGCATTTAACACCCAGTGCTCATCACAACACATCCCCTCCTTAATATCTATTACCAGCCTATCCCATCCTCCCACCCCCACCCTTCTGAAATCCTTAGATGGTTTCTTGGTGTCCATAGTCTCTCATAGTTTGTCTCCTTCTCTTATTCCCCCCACTCTTCAGTTTTCCCTATCTTCCCCTAATGTCTCCCATGCTATTCCTTATGTTGCACATATGAGTGAAACCATATGATTTTTGTCTGCTTAACTTATTTCACTTAGCATAATCCCCTCCAATTCCACCCAGGTCAGAGCAAATGGTGGGTATTTATCCTTTCTAATGGCCAAATAATTTTTCATTGTATATATGAACCGCATCTGCTTTATATATTCATCTGTTGAAGGACATCTCAGTTACTTCTACAATTTGGCTATATTTTTTTAATTAAAAAAAAAAGATTTTAGGGGCTCCTGGGTGGCTCAGTTTCTTAAGCAGCTGCCTTTGGCTCAGGTCATGACCCTAGGGTGCTTGGATCAAGCTCCATATTGGGTTCCCTGCTCAGTGGGGACACTGCTTCTCCCTCTCCTCCCTGCTCTTGCTGTCTCTCACTATCTCTGTCTCTCTCTCAAATAAATAAAATCTTAAAAAAATGATTTTATTTATTTATTTATTTATTTAGAGCCATTAGAGTGGGTGGAGGGTTGAAAATCTCAAGCAGATTCTATGCTGAATCTGGAGCCTGATAAGGGAACTGGATCCAACCACTCTGAGATTATGGCCTGAGCCTAAATCAGGAGCCAGATGCTTAATTGACTGTTGCAGGTGCCATTGTTTTAAAGTATGTTTTTTAAAGTATGCCTTGTGTACTTGTATTTTGATTTCCCCCATTCTTTTCAAGAACACTTAGCTTTCATGATGGATATGTGGCTAAGGGATTGAGAAAACAGAATTTGAGTGGAATATGGGCATAGATTCTTCTTTTCAGGTTGTTATACAGCCCCTCAGTGTTGTTAAGCTTTATGGCTTGGCTTTTATGGGAAGGCTATAGCATGATGGCTGTGTGGTGTGTGTGTGTGTGCGTGTGTGTGTGCGCGCATGCATGCATGTGGTGAGAGAGAGAGAGAGAGAGAGAGAGA
>NW_026747953.1:0-2006 GCF_022355385.1 Mustela nigripes
GCGATGAGATACCTTTATGCATCCATGAGGTTGGCTCCCCATGGAAAAAGAAAAACAAAACAAAACACAATAAAGCAAAACAAAACAAAACAAAACACTCGGGAGAAAGGAAAAGACCAAGCCATGACAAAGATAGAGAGAATTAGGAACCTTGCTGATTGGGTGTGGTAGGAATGTTTAAGGGTATGGTTGTGAAATCGGAAAGACAGCTCTCACAAAATCAACTTTAGTGGGACACCTGGGTGGCTCAGTCTGTTGAGTGCCTGCCTTCGGCTCAGGTCACGGTCTCAGGATCCGGGGATGGAGTCCCGCATCGGGCTTCTTGCTCAGCCGGGAGCCTGCTTCTCCCCAGCCTGCTCTGCCTGCCACTTCTCCTGCTTCTGAATGCCTCTTTCTCACACTGACAAATGAATAAATAAACTGTTTTTAAAAAATCAACTTTCGCACTACCATGTGTTTTAGTACTTGCCCTTCTGTGCTAGGTACCCACATTCATGAACAGGATAGTATGGTCCTGGAGACTTATCTGAGCACACCTTCTCATGGCAGCATGGTTCCTAAAAGCTAACCCATGAACGCAATCCAAGTATCTGTCCAAGGAGGAACAGATGTTGTATATACAGACGTTGGGATATTATTCATTCGTTAAAGAGGACAAAAACATTGACATGTGCCACTCCGTGGGCAAACGTTGAGGAGGGCATGCTAAGTGAGAGGAGTATGCATGAAGATAACCAACTTTGACTCCACTCTTAGGACCTACCTAGAGTGGATTCCGAAGGACAGAAAGTAGAATGGTGTTTGCCAAGGGCTGGAAGGAGGCACTCGCGGGAAGAGTCTGACGCATGCTAAAGAGCTTTAGATGGACAAGATGCCAAGGAAATGGGAAGGTGGGTTCCAGGGAGCTTGGGACAAAGACATTAATGCTTTTTAAGACATTTAGAATGTACTCCGTGAACTTCATGGATTTCACGACCTAAAAATAAATTGCACTGAAAAGCTGCAAAGATGGAGAAATGAACACAGGACCATTTCATCTGGCCCTTTATACCCTTTCCAGGTAGGTCCTCTCTCAGCCATTCGACTTTTGCCATTTTCCTTGAGACAACATGGAGCCAACAAAATGTCCTTCTGTGCCTACTTCGAGGTTGAAAAACAGAATTGCCCCACCCGGGACAACTTTATGTGAGAAGGTATTTTTCAGAGTTAATTTCTTGATCATGTTTTGAAACAGAACCCAAACTGAACATTCTCCTTCATCTGCTTGATTTTTCCTTCCCTGATTTTTCCCCCCCACTCAGAACCCATTGTTGATGCAAGGGGCTTGGGTGTTCCTATGCCTGTCGTCATCTACTGACTTTAGCTTCTGCTGTTTCCAGTTTTGCTTACGCGTCATTCCTTTACCAAGTCAACTTTCCTGAGGCTCATTATGAATAGTAAAATATTTTCGGCCCCAGTTGGATTGAAAGAACTGACATCGAGCACTGTGCACGTCTCAGCTACACAACACAATGACTTCATTTTCCTAGGCCCTAAAAGGATGACCAGAATAAGTGGTGTTCATAAGGATTCTTGATCATGGGGGTGGGCGTAGGGAGTTCTTGGACATATTCCTTGGCTGTCTAGGAATATGTTCCCAGGCGTGGAACTCTGGGATCCTACGGTAGATTGTTGGTTGGGAGCATAGGAGCTAACAAATGCCGGATGAGGACATGGATAACACGGAACCCTTGGACACCGTCCATGGGAATGCACACTGGGACAAGTCACTATGCAACACAGTATGGAGGGTCCCACAGTCTAGAGATGGACCAACGCACCAAACAGTGCCATGCGAAAGAAAAGAGCAAGCGTTCCGTGAGACAAACGAAGAATACTCTGAAAGAAGGCTGCAGAGTCATTGGAGAGAAAGGCCCGAAAGGCCTCACTGAGGGGGACAGCGCTGAGGACAGAATGAAAACAAGGGAGCTAGTCCCGCACAAGTCTGGCTGCCCTGTGTCATGAAG
>NW_026747954.1:0-2006 GCF_022355385.1 Mustela nigripes
TTTGGATTCACTTCTCCGCCTGTCCTACCTTTCAGAAAGTGGTTGTTTTTCTGTTTCCAGAATTGCTGTTCTTCTTCTCTTCGATCTGCCGATGGATTTTCAGGTGTTTGCAATCTTTAGATAAGCTATCTAGCTGATCTCCGGCTAGCTGAAACAGTCTCAGCTTGCTACTTCTCCGCCATCTTGACTCCTCCCCCGACACTATATCATTCTTAAAGGGACTATTCACCAAGAAGATCTAACAACTGAAAATATTTATGCCCCCAACATGGGAGCAGCCAATCACAGAAGAAAACTGTTAAGATAAAGTGTTATGTTGATATGAATACATTAATGGTAGGATATCACACCACTCTCAGTAATAGACAGATCATCCAAGCAGAAAGTCAATAAAGAAACAAGAGCATTGAATGACACATTGGACCAGATGGACCTCATAGATATATACAGAACATTCCACCCTAAAACAACAGAATACTCATTCTTCTCGAGTATACATGGAACCTTCTCCAGAGTAGACCACATACTGGGTCACAGATCAGGGCTCAACTGATACCAAAAGACTGAGATGATCCCCTGCATATTCTCATATCACAATGTTTTGAAACTGGAGTTCTACCATAAGGAAAAGTATGGAAGGAATTCAAACACCTGGAAGCTAAAGACCACCTTGCTTAAGAATGCTTGGATCAACTAGGAAATCAAAGAAGAACTTAAACAATTCATGGAAACCAATGAGAATGAACACACTTCGGCCCAAAACCTATGGGATACAGCAAAGGGGTAAATAAATAGCCATCCTCCCTCAAAAAAAAAAATTGGAAAATCCAGAACATACCAGCTGTCTTTACACCTTAAAAAATGGAGAATCAGCAACAAATTAATCCAACCCTACACACAAGGAGGGAAATAAACAAGATTAGAGCAGAGATCAATGAGATAGAAACCAGAGATACAGTAGAATGCATCAATGAAACTAGAAGCTGGTTTTTTGAAAGAACCAATAAGATTGATAAACCATTGGCCAAACTAATCCAAAAGCAAAGAGAGAGGACCTAAATTAATAAAATTATGAAAAGGGAGAGATCACCAAAGAAATATAAACAATCATCAGAAATTATTATCAACAGTTATATGTCAATAAGTTAAGCAACCTAGATGAAATGGATGCATTCCTGGAAAACTATAAACTTCCAAAATTGGACCAGGAAGAAATTGACAACCTGAATAGACTAATATCTAGTAATGAGATTGAAGCACTGATCAAAATCCTCCCAAAAAACAAGAGCCCAGGACCTGATAGATTCCCTGGAGAATTCTACCAAACATTCCAAGAAGAAATAATAGCGACTCTCCTGAAGCTATTTCAAAAAATTGAAGCAGAAGGAAAACTTCTAGACTCGTTTTATGAAGCCAGGATTACCCTGATCCCCAAACCAGGCAAAGACTCCCCCAAAAAGAATTTCATACCAATATCTTTGATGAATATGGATGCTAAGATACTCAACAAGACCCTAGCTAATAGGGTCCAACAGCACATTAAAAGGATTATACACCATGACCAGGATGAAATCATCCTGGGGTTGCAAGTTTGACATTGTGATAGAACAAATCAGCAAGAGAAGAGAGAAGAATCACATGGTCCTCTCAACTGATGCAGAAAAAGCACTTGACAAAATACAGCATCCGTTCCTGGTTAAAACTCTTCAGAGTATAGGGATAGAGGGAACATTCCTCAGCTTCATAAAATCCAGCTATGAAAAGCCCACAGCGAATATCATCCTCAATGGGGAAAAGCTGACAGCCTTCCCTTTGAGATCAGGAAATGACAAGGATGCCCACTCTCACCACTCTTCTTCAACATAGTATTAGAAGTCCTAGCAACACCAATAAGACAACAAAGAGAAATAAAAGTTATCCAAATTGGCAATGAAGAAGTCAAACTCTCTCTCTTCGCAGATGACATGATACTTTATATGGAAAACCCAAAAGACTCCACCCCCAAT
>NW_026747955.1:0-2006 GCF_022355385.1 Mustela nigripes
AGAGGAGTTCCAAAGCAGAGCCCTGGGGAAGAGTGAAGGGACAACCCGAACTAGGTTAAAAATTGGGGCCTATGGGCATTGGAAGCCCAATATGCTGTCTCTTCATCCAGCCACTGAGAGGCCTTATCTGAGGACTGGGCTAAGGCTGAGGTTCACAATGTGTGTTTGCCACCTATGTGGCCCGCGAGCAATGGTGGGGCCTCATTGGACACACTGGTATCCACTACACTCAACATTATACAACAAGCCTACCACAAGGTTTCTTGCCATCAGGAAAGAGTTTTGATTTCTGCATCATTTTCAAACATGGGCAGTGATTGTGATAAGTTCTAGGTTCTAAATTCTGAAAACCGAGGCTAGGAAGAAATAAGTACCTAAGGCAATGGCTGGTCCGATGTGCTCAGTGAGCGGCCAGCTGTATGGGTGGGGCCAGCAGTCCAGGCTCAGCCTCTGTCAGAAAAGGCACTATTGCCCAGGTCAGCCTATATATTTTGGGTACAGCCAAGTGGCGTACAGGTTGATCTTCATTTGGGGTTTCTGGGTAGCCCCAGAAGGCAATGTTTTTCTTCTGGAGGGCAAGCAGAGTGCTGCATTATATTTCTGGATTGCCAAACTGGAAGGCTTGTGGGGCATTAGCCTGAGGATGGAAGTCTGAGGACACAAGCTAGGCTTAGGTTTCTGTGTGAGGACATGGCAGGCACAATCTACAGATCTGAACCGAGATCTCTTGCATCTGAAGTCAGGGTGAGGATCAGACGATAGCTCAGGTTGGACCTTATGTACCTGAGGGCCACTTCAAGAAGGGGGGGGATCAGGAGGCCATGGGTGTTTTCTCACGATGGGAGTTGTGAGAAGCTCGCAACTTCAGAGAATCTTCTGCAGGACAATTGAGACCTGTTGGTTGGCTCCAGGCTAATGATTCTGAGCAGGGATCTAAGGATGGATGGCTGGGTAGCCCACCTCGCATTCCAATTGTCACCTAGCAACAAGACAAGTTAGATCTGCTGGATCTCGCGGAGCAACCGAATACACTGAGTTGAAATGGACTCTCCTGTGGATGGGTCCTAATGTGTTTTTGTGTCTATGGAGACCTTGGAATGACGCGGTGGCACTGGGGCCATGAAGGGTTCTCCTAAAAAGAGGTTTTGACATCACTCTTACGTGCAAGTTTCCCATGTGTAGATAGATTTGTTCTGGTGTGTGAGTCAAGAAACAGCCATATGCTGGTACTGAAATCCAGGCCTCTGAGGAGAGATGACTGGAAACCAAATCAATGGATCTGATTAGGGCCTAGGGGCCTGTTCGTTCCTTTTTATCTCTGGGGATATCAGTCTACAAGTCTGAGTGCAGGTAGGTTCTCAGATGGGCTCAGATTGCCCCTGTTTGTCCTGGGAAGCCACCACTATTGGGATGGCCTCAGGGACTTTGGAGGTTTATCTTATTAGTAGCGTTGTGGCCATTGGAATGGGCACACAGAATTCCCTTGGAGAGGGCAAGTACAGTCCTCAGCTTGGCTCCAGGGGCCTAAGCCTGTAGGCTGTGTAGGCCAGGGCTGCTTGGACAGTTGTCAGAAAACAGAAACTCGGCTTATGTTTCGGGTCATAGGTATGGCAGGACTGATCTACAGACCATGAGGAGAACTATTTGGGAATGAATAAAGGGCGAGTGTGAGGCTTTTGCTCAAGTATTTATCTCTGGATATCATGCCATTCATGGTCATGAAATTTCCGGGTGACTTCATGGGAAATGGACGAGTCTTACTTCCTGGGGGTTTCGCCCAATCCAAAGAGTTTGGGGTCATTCTGTGGGACGGAAGAAGTCCGTTTTTTGTTGTTGTTGTTTTGTTTTGTTTTGTTTTTCAACCTCAGGTGTCCCACCAAATGAGGGATTCCAGAGTCGAGCCCTGGGGAGGGGCGATTGGACAACCAGAAATCTGGTTAAAATTGGGTCCTAGGGACCGCTAGACTTGTGTTTCAGGGCGAGGGCACGGCATGTACCCCCTGAAG
>NW_026747956.1:0-183 GCF_022355385.1 Mustela nigripes
CAGGCTCCAGGCTCAGCACAGAGCCCAACTCTGGGCTCTATTTCACATCCATGACATCATGACCTGAGCCAAAATGAAAGAAAGAAAATAAAATTAAGGTGTTAAAAAAAAAGGAAAAAGAATTGGAGGTTTAATTAAGTGAGCCACCCAGGCACCCCTGTGGTATCTTAAATTAGCTGTCAA
>NW_026747956.1:283-2006 GCF_022355385.1 Mustela nigripes
AAGCAGGCTCCAGGCTCAGCACAGAGCCCAACTCTGGGCTCTATTTCACATCCATGACATCATGACCTGAGCCAAAATGAAAGAAAGAAAATAAAATTAAGGTGTTAAAAAAAAAAGGAAAAAGAATTGGAGGTTTAATTAAGTGAGCCACCCAGGCACCCCTGTGGTATCTTAAATTAGCTGTCATATCTTTAAAGTTCTAGAGTATCCTTTTAATTCATTTATAAAATCTTTCTACACTTATCAGATATTATGTAACTGAAAACCACAACTCAGCAACAATATAGCACCATTTTTCAAAATTAAATGGCTTACCAGACTTCTTTAATTCTATCCTTTATTTCTATTAGATGACCCTTTATTCTGGTATTTGGCATTGTTCATATGGAGGAAAGCTTATAAGTTGATATTCCATAAATAGAAGGATTTATAATGATTGATTAATTATTTTTATTTAGAATGCATAGAATATGGTTGATTTAACATTTCTTTCTTACTCTCTGCCTGGAACATAGTGCTATCTATGTAATAGCTACTAAAATATTAAGTTAATTACCTAGACTTTAAACTGCATATGAATAGGAATAACATACAGAACTCTTCTCAGATTGGGACACCTGGGTGGCTCAGTCAGTTAAACGCCTGAGCCTTTAGCTCAGGTCATGATCTTAGGGTCCTGGGACTCAGTTCTGCAACAGATTCCCTGCTTAGCCGGGAGTTTGCTTCTCCCTCCCCCTGCTGCTCCCCCTGTTGTGCTCTCTCTCACTCACAAATAAATAAAATTAAAAAAATACATTCTTCTCAGATAGATAATATAGAATATCGTCTTTGTATTCATCAAAGGGAAAGTGCCATATAATAATGAAATTCAGACTACTTCAAATTCATTTTTTAACCAGTAAGAAAGTACTGGAAACAAGCCAAAAATTTCTTTAATGAATTAAAGAAATAGAATGATTTTCAATATCTTAATGTTTCTAAAATAAATTGCAAGAATTTTATACTAGATATCAGTGTAAATATTCATTATACATGGATATTCTAAAAATAAACCTGAGAAAACTACTTGACATATATGATGACAAAAACGAGTTTGACAAAAGTCAGTTTGGGTAAAACAACACCTACCACCTGAAACTCTTGTTCTATAATCTAATTATTTTAATTTACAAAAATACAAAAATAATATATCAGAGTAAGTCTATTGATAGCTTTGAAGGTATGCTCTGGTTGTGCACTGTTTACTATTTAAAGGGGAATCAAATATGTGATGCTTATGGTGTGACTATATTAAAATTCAACAACTTCAGAAGCATACGAGGAATAGAATAAAGACAAAAGATGACCCTTACTTATCCTAAAGATACACAATGGTATATATGTGCTAGTTGGGGAGAGAATCCAGTCAGTAGATGGAGGATGTGGTAGTGGAAAAAAAAACACACAACGTTTTGGTCGAACGTTTAGCACTATATTTAACAAAGTGAAATTGTGTGTTAATAGCCTCGAATAAAATCCAAAAAATATTTTCAATTCATTGAAGATTATTTAGGAAAAACTTGAAAAATACAACTTGATAAGGATTCCAATAAAAGATTCATAAGCGATACAAGTTTCAGAATTTTTAGTATATTTTCCCTAAAAAGCCATTTGATTTAAATTAAAGAGAATTCTATTTACCTGCCACTTAAATAAGAGGAAATTATTTGGTTTTGTAATAAGT
>NW_026747957.1:0-2005 GCF_022355385.1 Mustela nigripes
AAAAGACAAGTCTCTTCAATAAATGGTGCTGGGAAAATTGGACAGCTGTATATAGAAGAATGAAACACAACCATTCTCTTACACTGTACACAAAGATAAACTCGAAATGAATAAAAGACCTCAACATGGTCTACGTGTTCTACGTGGTCAACGTGGATTAGAATCCTAGAGGAGAACATAGGCAGTAACTTCTTCGATATCAGCCACAACAACAACTTTGAAGATATGTCTCCAAAGGCAAAGGAAACAAAAGGGAAAATAAACTTTTGGGACTTCATCAAGATCAAAAGCTTCTGCACAGCAAAAGAAACAGTCAACAAAATAAAGAGGCAACCTACGGAATGGGAGAAGATATTTGCAAATGACAATACAGACAAAAGGTTGATATCCAGGATCTATAAAGAACTTCTCAAACTCAACACACACAAAACAGACAATCATATAAAAAAAAAAAAATGGGCAGAAGATATGAACAGACACTTCTCCAATGAAGACATACAAATGGCTATCAGACACATGTAAAATGTTCATCATCACTAGTCATCAGGGAGATTCAAATTAAAACCACATTGAGATACAACCTTACACCAGTTTGAATGGCCGAAATTAGCAAGACAGGAAACAACGTGTGTTGGGAGAGGATGTGGAGAGAGGGGAACCCTCTTGCACTTAGTGGGAATGCAAGTTGGTGCAGCCTCTTTGGAGAACGGTGTGGAGATTCCTCAAGAAATTAAAAATAGAGCTTCCCTATGACCCTGCAATTGCACTCCTGGGTATTTACCCTAAAGATACAGATGGATTGAAAAGAAGGGCCATCTGTACCCCAATGTTTATAGCAGCAGTGGCCATGGTCACCAAACTGTGGAAAGAACCAAGATGCCCTTCAAGAGACAAATGGATAAGGAAGATGTGGTCCATATATACTATGGAGTATTATGCCTCCATCAGAAAGGATGAATACCCAACTTTTGTGTCAACATGAACGGGACTGGAAGAGATTATGCTGAGTGAAATAAGTCAAGCAAACAGTCAATTACCATATGGTTTCACTTATTTGTGGAGCATAACAAATAACATGGAGGACATAGGGAGATAGAGAGGAGAAGGGACTTGAGGGAAATTGAAAGGGGAGATGAACCATGAGAGACTATGGACTCTGGAAAACAATCTGAGGGTTTTGAAGGGGTGGGGGAGCCAGGTGGTAGCTAGTATGGAGGGCATGTATTGCATGGAGCACTGGGTGTGGTGCACAAACTATCCTGTTATGCTGAAAAGAAATTTTTAAAAAGGGCATTTATTGTCAGGGCAGCTGCGGTTGTCCACCTAATGAACAGCCCGCAGAGGCACTTGGATTCTTGAAGGAGCCAGCTTGCTATTTAAAATCAGAAATCCTGTTTCTTAAAACTGAAATTAGCTGGCAAAGAAGCACTGAAGTTTTATGTGTTCTATAAAAAATATAAAATGATTGTATTCTCATAAGGTAAATTTATTAACATGTACCCTAGGGGGCGCCTGGGTAGTTCAGTTGGTTAAGCATCCCACTCTTGGTTTCAGCTCAGGTCAGGATTTCAAGGTTGTGGGATGGAGCCTGATGTGTCCCAAGTTGCAGGGGGTTTGCTTGTCTCTCTCCCTCTGTTCCTCCCCCTGTTTTCTCTCTCTCTAGATTAAGTAAGAATAAGTAAGTAAAATTTTTTAAAAATTCAATGAAGGTAATGTTTTAATAAGTTATACTTGATCGAGTCTAAAGAATGTCTTTTGTTCCCAGTTAAGTATAATATCAACTGCGTATAAACTTCAATTCGGTTTTTATTCACTGCTGTCTCTCTCCCACTTAAAGTAATGCCTGATGTATAGTTGGCATTCAGTAATTATTGACAGAATGAACGAGTTCTTTTGTCCCATGATTCCCACATTTTGCTTCCCTCCAGGTTCGTTCCACTGCTGCAAAGGATGTAGTCATAGACCTTTCTACTTACCCTGCAGTAATTTAGAACTGAGAGGTAAT
>NW_026747958.1:0-2005 GCF_022355385.1 Mustela nigripes
TCCATTGCTTTGGATTCCAGGCATCTCTCCTCAGAGGCCTGGTTTCCAATACCAGCTTATGGGGGTTCCTGAGACACCAATCAGAACAAATCTCGTCTCCAAATGGGAAAATTTCTTAGAAACTGTGTCAATACCTCCGGTTAGGAGAATCCTTCAGGATGCCGGCGCCACCGCACCATTCCAAGGTCTCCATGGACACAATCCCACATTACGATCGATCCACAGGAGAGTCCATTTCAACTCAGCCTCCTTGGTTGCTCCCCCCTAGCCAGCAGACCGAACCTGCCTTGTCACTTGGAGACAATTGGAATATGATTTGGGCTGCCCAGGAATCCATCATTGGAAGCCTGCTCTGGAAAAGTTCCTTATTAGGCGTCCTAAATCCATCCGATAGGTCTCGACTGTCCCGCAGAAGGAATCCTTCTGGTTTGCAGCATCAAACACTTGCACTGTGGTAAAACCTCCATGGCTTCGTGATGCCCCATCTTCATGTAGGGGACATCATGGACAGAAATTCCAACCTGAGGCAATGTCTGATCCTCTCCCTGACTTCAGATGCATGAGATCTCGTTTCAGTTCAGCAGAGTGTGCCTGCCGTGCCCTCGCTCCGAATCCTAAGCCTAGCTTGTGTTCTCAGACTTGCATCCTCACACTCCTGGCCCACAAGCCCTCCAGTCTGGGAATTCTGGAGCCACAATGCAGCACTCTGCCTGCCCTCCAGAAGAAAAACGTTGCCATCTGGGGCTATCCAGAAACCCCAAAGGAGTATCAACCTGCACGCCACTCAACTGTACCCCAATTATACAGTGTAGCCTGGGCACTAATGCCCTGTCTGACACATCCTGAGCCCGGACCTTGTGATCAACACCTGGACAGCTGGCTGCACACTGAGCACATAGGACACGCCATGGCCTTATGTCATCATCTCTTCCCAACCTCGGTTTTCAGGCTTCAGAACCTAGACCTTATCTCTAATCACTGCCAGACAGTGTACGTGATGCAAAAATCAGAACTCCTCCTTCCCCATGACCAGAAACCCTGTGGTTAAATCAGCGTGGCTTATGAAGCCCTGGCCATGCCTGAGGGCCACGATGGGCACAAACACACATTGGCACCCACAGCATGAACCCTGTCTTCAAGTAAATCCTCTCAGGGCCGGGACCAAGAGCCCGCATATGGGGTTTGTCATGCCCCTAGTCCCCCAATCTTACCAGAGGTTGAGATGTCTAGTCACCCCTATTCAGGGTTCTCCTCTGGAATCCCTCTATGGTGGGGCACATGAAGTAAAAATACAGAAAGGACCCCTCCCATCCACGGAATGACCCCAAATACTTGGGATCTGGCCAAATCCACAGAGAGAAAAACTCGTCCATGGCCCATGAGGCCATCCCGACATTCCACAGCCACGTTTGACACAAAATCCAGAGACAAAAACCTGGGCAAGCACCTCACACTTGGCCTTTGTTCATAGCCCAAAACATTCTCCTCATGGTCTATAGATAGGGCCTGTCATACATACATCCCCAAACCTAAGCCAAGTTTGGGTTTTCAGACTTCTGTCCCCACAGAACTAGCCCACAGACCTTCCAGGCTGGGGTCCCTGGATCCAAGGCTCAGGACTGTGCCTGCCCTCTCCAGGGGAATTCTGCCCATTCCATTGGGCACAATCCTACATATTAGGAGAAACATGCAAAGTCCCCGAGGCCATCCCAATAATGTCGGCCACCCAGGACAAACAGGGGCGATCTGTCCCAAGTTAGGCAACTACCTCAACTCAGACCCGTAGATAGATATCCCCAGAGAAGAAGATTGAACCGGACAGGCACCTAGGCCCTAATCTGATCCATTGCTTATGTTTCCAGGCATTTCACCTCAGAGGGCTGGTTTCCAATACCAGCATATTGGTTCTTCCGGAGATACCAATCAGAACAAATCTCATCTCCACATTAGAAATGTGCTTTTTGGAGCTGTGTCAAAACCTCCAGTTAAGGGAAACCTTAAGGTC
>NW_026747959.1:0-2005 GCF_022355385.1 Mustela nigripes
TGGCCACACTGGTTTCAAGTACACTGAACCTTGGACAACATGCCAACCACAAGGTTTCATGCCATGGGGAAAGAGTTCTGATTTCTGCATCATTTTCAAACTCGGGCCGTGATTGGAGATAAAGTCTAGGTTCTGAAGCCTGAAAACCGAGATTGAGAAGAGATGACGACCTAAGGCCATGGCGGGTCCGTTGTGCTCAGTGTGCGGCCAGGTGTCTGGTTGGGGCCCGGAGGTCCAGGCTCAGGCTGTGTCAGTAAGGGCATTAGTGCCCAGGTCAGCCTATATATGTGGGGTACAGCCGAATGGCGTGCAGGTTGATCCTCATTTGGGGATTCTGGGTAGGCCCAGAGGGCAATGTTTTTCTTCTGGAGAACAGGCAGAGTGCTGCATTGTAGTTCTGAATTGCCAAATTGGAGGTTTTTTGGGCCAGTAGTCTGTGGACGGAAGTCTGAGAACCCAAGCTAGGCCTAGGTTTCTGGGTGAAGATATGGCCGGCACAATCTACAGTCCTGTTTCTAGATCTCGTGCATCTGAAGTCAGGGCTAGGATTAGACGATCGCTCAGGTTGGACATTCTGTCCCTGAGGGCCCCTTATTGAAGGGGGGGTGGATCACGAGGCCATGGGGGTTTTCCCACGATGGGAGTTGCGAGAAGGTCCCAATTGCAAAATTCTTCTGCAGGACAATTTTGACCTGTTGGTTGGCTCCAGGACAACGATTCCGAGCAGGGTTCTAAGGATGGATGACTGGGTAGCCCACCTCGCATTCCAATTGTCTCCAAGCAACAAGACAGGTCAGATCGGCTGGATATGGGGGAGCAACCGAGGAGGCTGAGTTGAAATGGACTCTCCTGGATGTCAACTAATATGATTTTGTGTCTATGGAGACCTTGGAATGAAGCGGTGGCCCTGGGGCCCTGAAGGGTTCTCCTAAAGAGAGGCTTTCACACAACTCCATCGTGCAAGTTTCCCATGTGTAGATGAGATTTGTTCTGATGTTGAGTCATGAAACAGCCATATGCTGTCATTGAAATCCAGGCCTCTGAGGAGAGATGCCTCGAAACCAAAGCAATGGATCCGATAGTTGCCTAGGGGCCTATTCGTTCCTTATTATCTTTGGGGATATCAGTCTACGGGTCTGAGTGCAGGTAGGTGCTCAGATGGGCTCAGATTGCCCCTGTTTGTCCTGGGAAGCCACCACTATTGGGTTGTCCTCAGGAATTTTGGAGGTTTATCCTCTTAGTAGGGTTGTGGCCATTGGAATGGGCACATACAATTCCCTTGGAGAGTGTAAGCACAGTCGTCAGGTTTGGCCTCAGGGGCCTGGCCAGTAGGGTGTGTAGGCCAGAGCTGTTAGGACAGTTTTCTTAAAACACAAACTCGGCTTATGTTTCAGGTCATAGGTGTGGCAGGACTGATCTACAGACCATGAGGAGGACACTTTGGGATATGAAAAATGGGCGAGTGTGAGGCTATTGCGCATCTTTTTGTCTCTAGAAAATGCTCACCTTTTTGTCTCTAGATATTGTGTCACTCATTGTCGTGAAATTTCCGGGTGACTTCATGGGAAATGGACGAGTCTTACTCTCTGGGGGTTTGGCCCAGTCCAAGGAGTTTGGGGTCACTAAGTGGAATGGAAGAAGTCCGTTTTTTTTGTTGTTTTTGATTTGTTTTGTTTTGTTTTTCAACCTCAGGTGTCCCACCAAATGAGGGTTTCCCAAGTAGAGCCCTGGGGAGTTGTGACTGAACAACCAGAAATCTGGTTAAGAATTGGGGCCTAGGGACATGTCAAGCCCATTAGGACATCTAATGGTCCAGCCACTGAGAGGATTTACTAGAGATCAGGAATCACGCTGAGGGTCACAATGCGTGTTTATGCCCTCGTCCCACTCAAGAATGGGCGTGAACTCAGGGTGAATGCTGGTTTCTCCTACACTGAACGTAGGACAACATGGCAACCACAAGAAACCTTGTGGTTGCCATGTTGTCCTACGTTCAGTGTAGGAG
>NW_026747960.1:0-2005 GCF_022355385.1 Mustela nigripes
TGATGACCTAAGGCCATGGCGGGTCTGATGTGCTCAGTGTGCGGTCTGCTGTCTGGGTGTTGTTCACGATGTCCGGGCTCAGGTTGTCAGTGCATTGGTGCCAAGTTAGACTATATATTTTGGTTGCATTCGAGTGCCATGTAGGTTCTTATCTGAAGAACTCTTCAGGATATGAAGAATGACGAGACTGAGGGGCGTGCTCAGGCTTTTGTCTCTGGATTTTGTATCAGTGATGGCCGTGGAATGTTGGGGAGGCCTCATGGGCCATGGACGAATCTTGCTCTCTGTGGATTTGGAACGATCCAAATTGTTTTTCGTCAATCTGTGGGATGGGAGGACTCCGTTCAGGTTTGCTAACTCAGGTGTCCCACCAAAAGATGAATTCCAAAGCAGAGCCCTGGGAAAGAGTGAAGGGACAACACGAACTATGGTTAAAAATTGAGGCCTAGGGGCATGGCAAGCCCAATATGCTGTCTCTCCATCCAGCCACTGAGAGGCCTTACCTGAGGACTGGGCTCAGGCTGAGGGTCACAATGTGTGTAGTGAACAATGTTGCCCGCATGCATGGGCGGGGCCTCATGGGCCACACTGGTTTCAACGACACTGAACCTTGGACACCATGCCAACCACAAGGTTTCTTGCCATGGGGAAAGAGTTCTGATTTCTGCATCATTTTCAAACCCGGGCCGTGATTGGATATAAGGTCTAGGTTCTGAAGCCTGAAAATCGAGGTTGAGAAGAGATGACGATCTAAGGCCATTGGGGTCCGATATGCTCAGTGTGCGGCCAGCTGTCTGGGTGGGGCCAGGAGGTCCAGGATCAGGCTGTGTCAGAAAGGGCATTAGTGCCCAGGTAAGCCTATATATTTGGGGTACAGCCGAATGGCGTGCAGGTTGATCCTCATTTGGGGTTTCTAGGTAGCCCCAGGGGGCAATGTTTTTCTTCTGGAGGGCAGGGAGAGTGCTGCATTGTAGTTCTGGATTGCCAAACTGGAGGGCTTGTGGACCAGTAGTCTGAGGACGGAAGTCTGAGAACCCAAGCTAGGACTAGGTTACAGGGTGAGGATACGGCAGGCACAAGTCTACAGACGTGAATCGAGATCTCATGCGTCTGAAGTCAGGGCGAGGATCAGAGGATTGCTCAGGTTGGACATTCTTTCCCTGATGGCCCCTTCTTGAAGGGGGGGTGGATCACGAGGCCATGGGGGTTTTCCCACGATGGGAGTTGTGAGATGCTCCAAACTGCAAAGATTCTTATGCAGGACAAGTGAGACCTCTTGGTTGGCTCCAGGCGTATTCCGAACAGGGTTCTAAGGATGGATGTCTGGGTAGCCCACCACGCATTCCAACTGTCTCCAAGCAACAAGACAGGTTATATCTGCTGGATCTGGGGGAGCAACCGAAGAGGCTGAGTTGAAATGGACTCTCCCGTGGATGTGTCCTAATATGATTTTGTGTCTATGGAGACTTTGGAATGAAGCGGTGGCACTGGGGCCCTGAAGGGTTCTCCTAAAGGGAGGCTTTCACACAGCTCCATCGTGCAAGTTTCCCATGTGTAGATGAGATTTGTTCTGATGGGTGAGGCAAGAAAGAGCCGTATGCTGTTATTGAAAGCCAGGCCTCTGAGGAGAGATGCCTGGACACCAAAGCAATGGATCCCATAGGTGCCTAGGGGCCTGTTCGTACCTTTTTACCTCTGGGGACATCTATCTACAGGTCTGAGTGCCGGTAGGTGATCAGATGGGACCAGATTGCCCCTGTTTGTCCTGGGAAGCCACAAATATTGGGATGGCCTCAGGGACTTTGGAGGTTTATCCTCTTAGTAGGGTTGTGGCCATTGGAGGGGGCACATACAGTTCCCTTGGAGAGGGCAAGCACAGTCGTCAGGTTTGGCTCCAGGGGCCAGAGCCTGTAGGGTGTGTAGGCCAGGGCTGTTTGGACAGTTGTCTGAAAACACAAACTCGGCTTATGTTTTGGGTCATAGGTATGGCAGGACTGATCTACAG
>NW_026747961.1:0-691 GCF_022355385.1 Mustela nigripes
AGACAACTGTCCAAACAGCCCTGACCTACACACCCTACAGGCTCAGAACCATGGTGCCCAACCTGACGACTCTGCTTACTCTCTCCAAGGGAATTGTGTGTGCCCATTCCAACGGCCAAAACCCTACTAATAGGATAAACCTCCAAAATCCCTGAGACCATCCCAATATTTGTGGATTCCCATGACAAACACGGGAATCTGGGCCCATCTGAGCACCTACCTGCACTCAGACCCGTAGACTGATGTCCCCAGAGGTAAAAAGGAACGAAGAGGCCCCTAGGCAACTATCGAATCCATTGCTTTGGTTTCCAGGCATCGCTCCTGAGAGGCCTGGATTTCAATAACAGCATATGGCTGTTTCTTGCCTCACTCATCAGAACAAATCTCATCTCCACATGGGAAACTTGCATGATGGAGCTGTGTGAAAGCTTCTCTTTACAAGAACCCTTCAGTGCCCCAGTGCCACCGCTTCATTCCAAGGTCTCCAAAGACACAAAATCATATTAGGACACATCCACGGGAGTGTCCATTTCAACTCAGCCTCCTAGGTTGCTCCTCCAGATCCAGCAGATCTAACCTGTCTTGTTGCTTGGAGACAATTGGAATGCGAGTTGGGCTACCCAGCCATCCATCCTTAGAACCCTGCTCGGAATCGTTGTCCTGGAGCCAACCAACAGGTCTCAATTGTCCA
>NW_026747961.1:791-2005 GCF_022355385.1 Mustela nigripes
CATTCCAAGGTCTCCAAAGACACAAAATCATATTAGGACACATCCACGGGAGTGTCCATTTCAACTCAGCCTCCTAGGTTGCTCCTCCAGATCCAGCAGATCTAACCTGTCTTGTTGCTTGGAGACAATTGGAATGCGAGTTGGGCTACCCAGCCATCCATCCTTAGAACCCTGCTCGGAATCGTTGTCCTGGAGCCAACCAACAGGTCTCAATTGTCCTGCAGAAGAATCTTTGTACTTGGGAGCTTCTCACAACTCCATCGTGGGAAAAGCCCCATGGCCTCGTGATCCACCCCCCTCCCACTTCAAGAAGGGGCCATCAGGTACAGAATGTCCAACCTGAGAGATCGTCTGCTCCTCGCCCTGACTTGAGATGCACGAGATCTCGATACAGGTCTCACCCAGAAACATAGGCCTAGCTTGGGTTCTCAGACCTCCGTCCTCAGACTACTGGCCCACAAGCCCTCCAGTTTGGCAATCCAGAACTACAATGCAGCACTCTGCCTGTTCTCCATAAGAAAAACATTGCCCTCTGGGGCTACCCAGAACACCAAATGAGGATCAATTGCACGCCATTCGGATGTACCACAAATATATAGGCTGACCTGGGCACTAATGCCCTTTCTGAGACAGCCTGAGTCTGGACCTCCTGGCCCCACCCAGACAGCTGGTCGCACACTGAGCACATCTGACTGCCCATGGCCTTAGGTCGTCATCTCTTCTCAATCTCGGTTTTCAGGCTTCAGAACCTAGACCTTATCTCCAATCACGGCCCGGTTTGAAAATGATGCAGACATCAGAACTCTGTCCACATGGCAAGAAACATTGTGGTTGGCATGTTGTCCAAGTTTCAGTATACTTGAAAGCAGTGTGGCCCATGAGTCCCCGCCCATGCTTGCGGGCCACATTGGTCACAAACACACATTGTGACCCTCAGCCTGAGCCCAGTCCTCAGGTAAGGCCTCTCAGTGGCTCTAAGGAGAGAGAGCATATTGGGCTTGCCATGCCCCTAGGCCCCAATTTTTAACTATATTTCGGGTTGTCCCTTCACTCTTTCCCTGGGCTCTGCTTTGGAATTCCTCTTTTGGTGGGACACCTGATGTAACAAACCTGAAAGGAGTCCTCCCATCCCACAGATTGACGAAAAACAATTGGGATCAGGCCAAATCCACAGAGAGCAAGATTCGTCCATGGGCCATGGACGAATCTTGCTC
>NW_026747962.1:0-2005 GCF_022355385.1 Mustela nigripes
AAAACAGAGAACAAAAGCCTGAAAAAACAGTTTCCTCAAAGCCCAGCGCCTTGAGAGGGACAGGAGGACTCAAGGATAGCAAGACTGCCTGAAAATACACGCAGCAGACCCCTCCCACAGAAAGCCAGCCCAAAAAAAAACCTACAAGAGAACAAACACCACTACATCTTAGATACAACTTTAATTTTTAATTCATTCCCACTATTCTCATTATTTTCAATTTTTAAATAATTTATTAACCTATTTACCATCACAATGAGATGTTCAATACAACAAATTCCATAATAACCTTTTAACTTGAACTTTTTTGATACATATACCTGTGTTTTTCTTTTGCTTTTCTATTTTTTAAATTTTTTTTAAATATTCATATACAGATAAGCTTCAAGGTAATCCCTTTACCCAATCAATGCTACTCTTATATATAAACCAGTTTTAATTCCCCATTATCTCAGTAAAGTTGGGTCCTTTAACAAAGATATCAAGATACATCCAGGAAGGGTGAGGAGGAGTCAAGTTGTCAGAGAAGTAGCAGGCTCAGGAGACATCAGGTAGCAGGGGATCATCTAGAAAGCTTATCAAACCCTTGCGAACACCTACAAATCCTATAGGAGATCGAAGAGAAGAAGAGAAAAAGAAAATCAACCACTTTCTGAAAGGTAGGACCATCAGAGAAGTGACTCCAAAGCGACGGGAAGATAGACCTAGAGGGAGGGAGCAGCTTCCGAGAAAACAGCAGAGCAATGGAGCATAAAACCAGAATATTTAAAAGGCTGCTCCCCTGAGGGACATAACTCCAGAAGCTAAGCCAGGGTGAAGCCCACGTAGGACAGCATGGTCCGCAGGTCCCACAGAGTCACGGAAGGATCAGGGGTGTCTGAGTGTCATGGAATTCACAGATATTAGAGCAGGGAAGCTGGCTACAGAGATGGAGCTGAGGAGTGAGCTCTCAACTCAGGATTACCTTAAACTGTGATCCGTGGCACAATCAGACCACTGCTCTGTGAGCTGGGACCCCACAAGATCCGGGGAGAGCCCCGTGAAATAGCTCAGGGATCTGTGAGGTTCAGAGACTCCAGGCAGGGCTGTGTGCCAGAGAAAGAGACACCCAGCCACAGGCTGGGTGATCTTGGAGCGCAGCCAGAAGCCAGGGAGACAGGAGTGATTGAACGCTTTTCTCCGAGTGCACACTGAGTGGGGCCCCGAGCTCTAGGCTCCTTCAGCCATAGACTGGGAGGCCACCATTTTCATTCCCATCCTTCGGAGCTCTATGGAAAGCATTCATGGAACAAAAGCTCCCAAAAACCGAACCTTAGCGGATTACATAGCTGGGCCGCTGGTAAGGATGGTCCAATTCAACCTCGGGCAAAGACACTTGAGAATCACTACAACAGGGCCCTCCCCCAGAAGATCAGCAAGAAATCCAGCCAAGATGAAGTTCACTTACCAAGGAGAACAGTGGAATTCCAGAGGAGGAGAAAGCAAAGCACGGAATGCATGGCTTTCTTCCCAGGATTCTTTAGTCTTGCAAAGTTAATTAATATTTTTTAACATTAATTTATTCTTATGCTAAAATTCTTTTTAACTTTTACTATTTCCTCTCTTAACTACTTTTTTCATTTCTTTTCAGTGTAACAGAATTCATTGTTTAGGCACCACACACAGTGCTCCATACAACCCATGCCCTCCATAATACCCACCACCGGGCTCCCCCAACCTCCCACCTCCCTGCCCCTTCAAAACCCTCAGATTCTTTTTCAGAGTCAATAGTCTCTCATGGTTTATCTCCCCTTCCAATTTCCTCAACTTCCTTCTATTCTCCATCTCCCCATGTCCTCCATGTTATTTCTTATGCTCCACAAATAAATGAAACCATATGATAATTGACTCTCTCTGCTTGACTTATTTCACTCAGCATAATCTCGTCCAGTCCCGTCCATGTTGCTACAAAAGTTGGGTATTCATCCTTTCTGATGGAGGCATAATACTCCATAGTGTATATGGA
>NW_026747963.1:0-2004 GCF_022355385.1 Mustela nigripes
GATCACTACATTTGTATCTTTAGGGTAAATACCCAATAGTGCAATTGCTAAGTGATATCCTCCTTAAAGATCAAGGTGGTAAAGATCTCATGTCATCCAGTCTATTTTTTTATTAAAATATATGTAATATGCATAACCAATTTTTCATAGCATCTTATCATCTTTTAAAGAAATTCATAATGAGCACAGATTAAAATGAGATATTAAAATAACACTATGGCATAATCTGTGCATAAGCAAATACAGAATTTAGCTATAAATAAAAATATATTTTTAAATATCATTTGTTCTTAAAAAGTTATATATTCATATTTTGAGTAAAACTAAAATTATGAAACAAAGAAGAAAGTTTTAATCAATAAAATATGAATAATTAGTTATGTTTTGGTCTGATTCAATAATTCTTTAGTTGAAATGATTTATTGCCTCTTTTATAGGGTATAAAATGTTGTACAAAGATTATTTTATATTCAGAACATTGATTTATATGTAGTTTATATTGAGCTTTCTATTAAGTTAAAATAGTTATACTATTTTGCGTGTGTTTTGAGGTGGCCATAATTTTCTTGCTATGTACTGGTTCTTAATGTAAATATAAATATCATAAAATGATTAAGATTAAGATAGAGTTTAGATTTCAAAAATCATATAACATCATTTTATCATTTTAGTAATTTTTATAGGACAATTGTATTTGTGCAACATGAATATTTATCAATGTAATCATTAATTTCTATAAGCAAAAATTTTAAAATATTGCATTAATATATGTTTTTATATAAATATAGATGAACACATTTAAAAATGTTAAATTATACAGACTTACATTACAAATTGTAATAGCACAAATGAACTTTTTAGTTTACTATATTAAAATTAATAAGATTTCCAAACACATGGCTGAATGGTTAGCATATATATTTTAATATTTAAACTTTTTAAAGTTTTTATTTTAGCCACTTGGGACTCATCATCACAAGTGTACTCCTTAATCCCCATCACCTATTAAACCCTTCCCACATGCACATCCCCCCTGGTAGCTTTGAGTTTGTTCTCTATAATTACAAGTCTGTTTTGGGTTGATTCTCTGTCTCTTGTTTTTTCCCTGTGCTAATTTGTTTTGTTTCTTAAATTCTACATATGAGTGAAATGCAGCTCCATCCAAGTCATTGCAAAGAGCAAGATTTCATTTTTTACAGCTGAGTAATATTCCATTGCATGTATGAGTGTGCGTGTGTGTGTGTACCTCACAAATTCTTTATCCATTCATCAATAGATGGATACTTGGGCTACTTCCATATCTTGGGTATTATAATAGTGTTGCTATAAGCACAGTAGTACATATATCCCTTTGAATTAGTGTTTTTGTGTTGTTTGGGTAAATATGCAGTAGTGCAATCGCTGGATCATAGGGTAGCTTTATTTTTAACTTTATTTTTAATCTCCATACTGTTTTCCACAGAAGCTGCACCAGTTTTCATTCCCACTAACAATGCATGAGGGTTTATTTTTTTCCAGTCCTAGTCAACACCTATAGTTTCTTGTGTTGTTGATTTTAGCCATTATGACAAGTGTGAGGTGATACCTCATTGTAGTTTTGATTTATATTTCCCTGGTGATCAGTGGTGTTGAGCACCTTTTCATGTGCCTGTTGGCCACGTGTATGTCTCCTTTGGAGAAATTTCTGTTTACGTATTCTGCCCATTTTTTAAAAATTTTTTATATTTTATAAACATATATTTTTACCCCCAGGGGTACACGTCTGTGAATAACCAGGTTTACACACTTCACAGCACTCACCTAAGCACATACCCTCCCCAATGTCCATAATCCCACCCCCTTCACCCAAACCCCCTCACCCAGCAACCCTCAGTTTGTTTTGCGAGATTAAGAGTCACTTATGGTTTGTCTCCCTCCCAATCCCATCTAGTTTCATTTATTCTTCTCCTACCCACTTAAGCCCCCGTGTTGCATCACCACTTCCTCATATCAGGGAGATCATAT
>NW_026747964.1:0-1430 GCF_022355385.1 Mustela nigripes
ACACAGGAGCCCCCATATCTGGTAATTTTTAATCAACGAGGATTTGCAGCATCAAATAGTTCCTTCTTCTTCAAATATAAATATATAAATATATTGATCAAGTCACTCGCATGACTTAGGAGAATGTCATAGCTTTAGTAGCAAACTTGAAATCTTGGCCATTGGTTTTGATTTTTGTTTTGGTTTGATTTGGTTTGGTTTTTGTAATTTTAAAAATCCCTCCAGCCCTTGGCTCTGTCTGACCTGAGTGATTTCCACTGTTTCTGCAACAAAACTATCCCAGCAGCGAAAACTCTCAATGTTTACAGTGGCGGCCCCTTCTGAACACTGTTAATAAAAAGCTTTTTTTTTTTTTTTTTTTTTGGCTATTGTAAATGTGGAACAACAATGAGGTATTTCAAAGAGGTGAACCACAGATAAATTTCTCTAAGGGTGGGGTGAGGGTTACTCAAAAAGGAACTTGACAAGGCTTTTAAAGATATCGACAATCATCATAACTCAACGTGACTTATTATTACCGTGCTCTTTACTGGGCAAACACTTGTTGGCTTCCAAGAAAGACTAACATAGTTGAGATGGTTCTAGCGGCCTTCTAGCACAGGGTCTCATGAGGCAGGGATTCTAGCCACTGGCTGTGCAAGGCATGAGGCCTGTTAGTGATTCTATTATTTCCTCTGCAGAATGGGCCTTTCCACATTCCAGGTCCTTTCTACCCCAATAAATAATGCGGTGATTCTCTAGTGAGTTGTACTTTTGGTTTAAACAGCCAACTGTCTCTTAAATAGGACATTTGTTTAAGGTCCTTTAAAAAAAAAGTCCTTTAAAAAAATTTTTTATCCTTTATTTTTTAATCCCATATGTTTACTCTGATCGTGGAACTTTTTTCATTTTTACCTTCTCTGCTGATTAAAATATTCTTTCCAAAATGTCAGTTATTTGCAGGTACTTTCACTGTAGGCATTGTTTACATATTTTTTAAAAAATCCATTCACGATTCTTAAAATCCCGGGAATCTGAAAGACTACCATTTGCTATTCATCGAACAGTTACTGTCTCCACTAAGTGAAAGGGTTTCAGAGAACGTGAGCTCACAAGAGATGTAACCTTTTTTCCACGTTCTGCTACCATGTCCATTTCTATGTTACTCAGAGGAGCCTTCTTTGTAGAAACATATTATCCAATCTTTTAAAGCTGAATTTAAATTCTGTCCCTTCATTCCCCACAAAGCTTAAAATGCCAAGCAAATTTTGTTCCATTTTTTAAGAGCCCATAGATGGCATTTTTTTAGTGTTGCATTTTTTAGTTTTCATCACTCTTTATGTTACTTGTACTTCACAGATAAACAATTGCTAATGACAATGTGAACTTCCTACAAATGTGCAATCAAAATCCCTAGGTACACATTACTGAAGTTCTTCGTTCCCTTTAAA
>NW_026747964.1:1530-2004 GCF_022355385.1 Mustela nigripes
GTAATTTGGGGATCAAATTAAAATTCCCTTTCCCCACATACACACAGTCTTCCCCATTATCAACATCCTGTACCACGGTGATAATTTTTCACGCTCACTGACCCTACACTGACACATCATTATCACCCCAAAGTCCTCAGTTTACATTAGAGTTCACTCTTGTTGGGGCACCAGGGTGGCTCAGTGGGTTAAGGCTTCTGCCTTCGGCTCAGGCCATAATCTCACGGTCCTGGGATCGAGCCCCAGACCAGACTCTCTGCTTGGCAGGGAGCCTGCTTTCCCCCAACCCCTGATTTCGCCGCCTGCCCCTCTGCCTGCTATGATGCCTGTCAAATAAATAAATAAAATGTTTAAAAAACCTTTTCTCATAGAGTTCACTCTTGGTATAGTATCTTATGCATTTTGACAACTGTGTAGCAATATATATCTAAAATATCATACATATCATACAGAACATTTTCACTGGCCTAAAAA
>NW_026747965.1:0-2004 GCF_022355385.1 Mustela nigripes
TTCTTTTCTCCTCCTTGTACTTTAGGCATCTTTTATTATATTTTATGCCCTCTTTTAGTGAGTTTCTTGACTAATATTTTTAAGAGAAGTATTTATTTTTTCTGTGTTTGTGTTCTTGAGTTCTATACCGTCACTTTGGGTCTCTCCTTTCCATTCAACGAGTCCCCTTTAGTATCTCTTGCAGGCCTGGTTTACTGGTCATAAACTCCTTAGTTTTTGTTTGTCTGGAAATCTCTTTATCTCTCCTTTTTTTGAATGGTAGTCCTGCTGGATAGAGTATTTTCAGCTGCACATTCTTCCCAATTAGCATTTTGGATATATCACACCACTCTATTTTGGCTTGTAAGGTTTCTATGAAAAATCTTCTGCTAACCTTATGGGTTATCCCTTGTTAGTTACTGACTTCTTTTGTCTTGATGCTTTTAAAATGTTTTCTTTATCACTCTATTTTGCCAACTCAATTATGCTATGTTCTGGTACGGACCTGTTTTTGTTGATTTTGATAGGGGTTCTCTGTACCTCCTGGGTCTGGATATCCGTTTCCTTCCCCAGATTGGGGAAGTTTTCAGCTATATTTTCTTCAGATAATTTTCCTGCCCATTTTTCTCTCTTCTTCTGGAAATCCTATAATACAAATGCTATTATGTTTGAAGCCACTGAGTTCTGTAAGTCTATTTTCACTCTTTGTAATTCTTCTTTCTCTCTTTTGTTCACTTTGACTACTTTCCATTACCCTATCATCTAGGTCACTAACTCATTCCTCTTCTTCCAACCTGCTATTCATCCCATCAAGTGTTTCTCATTTTATTGAGAACTTTATTTCTGCTGCATTATGCTTCATCTCTATGTTAAGGGTCTCACTTATGTGTTCTACTCTTTCTCAAGTCCAGTGAGACATGATCCTTGCTTTAAATTCTCTATCTGGTATGTACTTATATCTGTTTTGCTTCAATCTCTAGCCATGGCCTTGTCCTGTTCTTTCATTTGGAATAAATTTTCTCTGTCTTCTCATTTTACCTGCCTCTCTGTGTCTGTTTCTATGTGTGAAGAAAGTCAGCTATGGCTTCTGCTCTTGCAAGTAGTGGCTTTATGAAGAGTAGGTCCTGGAGTGCCCTGCAGTGCCCTGTTCCCCAGAGCCTGGCACTTCAGGAGGGGACCCTGTGTGTGATGCTTACACTCTACTGTTGTGTCTGGGTCAGTTGTCCTTTCAGTGGGTTGTCTTTCCTCACTCTGCCTGCTGTGGGCTGTGCTTGTTCTCTGTGGTGTTAGTGGGACACAGGCCAGTTCTGAGCCGTTGTGTCTTCTGGGAAACTTGGGAGTGGAGCACCTGTGTTATCAAATTTGTGTTGGGCCACTAGTCCTATGCCAGATCCCCCAAAGCCCTTGATGGCTGGAGGCTGCATGTTAGGGCAGTCAGAGGCATGAGGCTGGGGGAAGCAAATGACAGTGGTTGGGGGCACAAGGCTAGGCATGGGGTGTGGCAGCAGGTGCACCCAATAGCCATGTGAGGTGTACACACAACTTTAACAGAGTTTAGCCTGAGCTCTGGGTGGAGGCTAGGAGGCTTTGAGTAGGCAAGGCCTCAGGACACCTTGTGAGTATGGTCCACTGCTTGCAGGTTAGGTAGCAAGTGTCTGTGCAGCCTTGCCTCCTGTAGCTAGCTCTGTGTTTATGTTTTGGGATGAAGGAGGAAAATGGCCCCTGCCAGATCCCTCATTTTTAGAGAAGTTCCCCAATGTGCTCTGAAATCAGTATGAACAGATCTATCTCCCATTTGCCCTGGGCCGTGTGTAACTGCTGTTTTTATTGCCTGTTCATGCAGGCTGTTGTCTATTTGAGGGTGCTGCCCCAGCTATCCCTTGCCTTCCCAGCTCACGAAGCGCTGAGTCAGCTGACTTTTAAAGCTTCAGGCTCTAAGTCCCACTGATTTTACACACACATGTAATCAACCCCTCTAGGTTTTAAAGCCAAATGCTATGGTGATTAGTTTTCCCTGTGTGAGCT
>NW_026747966.1:0-2004 GCF_022355385.1 Mustela nigripes
GATATTTCTATATACATTCTCACCTGCCCTCATCACAACCGCCTTCTCTCTACCTAAATAAAAGCCTTCCTACTTTAGGGCCTGAAGCATATTAGACGAATTTTTTATTGCTTTCTGAAGCACATATTGTGTGACTATATTTATTAAAAACACTTCAAAACTGGCAAAAGTAACCTGTCCTGTCAGAAGTCAGGAGAGTGGTTTACCCATCCTGTGGGGATAGTGTTAAGAAGGTGTAAAAAGTTGTACTTATTGATCAAGACGCTAGTCACACTAGCGTGTTCCCTTCCTGAAGGGTCAGCAAGGTGTGTACTTACACGCACCACCCTGCATGCATAGTATACCTCAGTGCAAACGAATTTTTTAAACTCAGCTTCTTAATAATTTTCAGTCTGTCACTAATCTACAGTTGTCTCTTCCCAAGACATGAGATTTTATAGAAGTCATTCAGAACCATGCACTCCTCTCTATCCAATTTGGAGACCAATAAAAATAATTAATTCTACAAGCCTTATTAATCTTTCCTAATCGTACCATTAATCAAATAGCACCTCCAAGCAGTTACATAAAACCACTTTTCAATTAATTCTTGGGAAAAAATTACTTAATTATATATAAAAGAGGGCATTTTACCCAACTTTCAAGTTAACAACACCTTTGCATGTAGGGACAAGGGAAAGAAATCTCATTCCTATACACAGATTTCTTAAAATGTATTTTTGCATCCCTTTTAAGAACTACATAAATTATTATATTCCCAAAGCCGAATGATAGCTACATGTTCACTATCACAAGGCTTACTCATGAGTCAAATCTATTTTTATCTTTATTTCTTCTCTTCACTCAACTTGAAAATGGTAAATAAAAATGACAGTAATAAAAAGAGAGAAACTCTATATAGCAGAGGAACTTGGGAGGAAGAAAATCTCCAGCAACACAATCTAAGAGTCTCCTGCTATCCCGTCTTCGACACTATCAAATTAAAGCACACCTGTACCACCTCCTTCTCTGTAGAAACATGCAACTGAAGTATTTATATTAACAAAAGGACTGGACCAAAGTCTAACTCAGGGCCTCTAACAGGAGAGCATGACAATGCTATCGGAAAATTTAAACAAAGCACATATTTTATTCCTTTGATAGAATGGGTAATCTTTTTTATAGAACGGATAATCTTTGAAAGAATAGGTAATCTTCATTCCTTTTTTTTTTTTTTTGCAGGCCTGGAACTCACAACCCAGAGATCAAGACCTGAGCTGAGATCAAGAGTTGGACACTTAACCAACAAAGCTACCCAGGTGCCCCTAGGGTGGGCCGTCTTAACACAGTTTTTTAATTTACAAATTGAAAAGGTAGGATGTTTAAGTAATCAAATGCTTAACCAATAAAAAAAGAAGAGAGTTTTCTTTTCTACTTGTTTGATGATTTTTAAAAAATCCTTCTTTTAAAAGATATATATTCATGACTGAATGTTATCAGCTACAAATAACAAATGTCTCTTCGCAGACACTGCATCTTTTATGCAGTTCTCGGTCAGTCCCCTCTGTACTCCTCTCTGTACCTTACTTAGGAGGCCTAAACTTGGAGAAGAGTTCAAACAATGCCAAACACTGCACAGGAAGGGAGCACACGGACAGATGACGAGAGGCAGCTACATATGGACAGCTCTGGGCCTGCATCTTGGGGTCCCTACATTAGTTTACAAGTATGGAATCCTCCCAGCTCTCCACTATGCACTCTAGTTGGGAGTTGCAGAACCTCCCAAGCCTCATTTTTCCAAATCTGAAACAGACACAACCGGGTCTCTACCTCCTGTGTGCTTGTGAGAGGTAGATGACACAATGCGCACAAAGCAATTAACACGGTGCCCCATGCAACGCACACAAGCAATGACAGGTATCTATGCCTGTGGTATTCAAAACTTTTCATTTCAAAGGTGACCTTACAATATCATCTTACAAATACATCATTTAGACTAATACTCTGCCAAAACAAAAATGTATC
>NW_026747967.1:0-402 GCF_022355385.1 Mustela nigripes
TGAGGTGGACTTTGTTGACGGTGGCTGGAGATAGCAGCTGACAGAGGAGGAAGAAGGAAGAGTGACAGATGGTAGATAGACGCAGGCCTGCAGGTCAGCCACTGTTGCCCAGGGTCACCCATCCCCAGGAGCTATCTTTTTATCACAGGAGCTGAGTGCTTACCCTGTGGGTTCTTAGTTCGATGTCACGTCTTGATGAGAAGATTCCATTCTCTTCCGCATCAGTTTGAGACAGACATCGTAATGAAATTCTAATTAACCAAATATGGAATGTAAGCCTGGAACTCATTTTATAGAGATATTTTATTATGTGAACTACTTTCCCTGATGATAGAGGAGTTGTGACGATGTATTGTTGTTGTTGTCCTACCTTTTGATCTTTTCCATTCCTTTTTTTTTTTT
>NW_026747967.1:502-2004 GCF_022355385.1 Mustela nigripes
TATCTTTTTATCACAGGAGCTGAGTGCTTACCCTGTGGGTTCTTAGTTCGATGTCACGTCTTGATGAGAAGATTCCATTCTCTTCCGCATCAGTTTGAGACAGACATCGTAATGAAATTCTAATTAACCAAATATGGAATGTAAGCCTGGAACTCATTTTATAGAGATATTTTATTATGTGAACTACTTTCCCTGATGATAGAGGAGTTGTGACGATGTAACATCAGATGTAGTTTATCTGATTGGCACTTGTAAGAAGGGTTCCCGGCAAAAAAGAACTGTTTTTTTGTTGTTGTTGTCCTACGTTTTGATCTTTTCCATTCCTTTTTTTTTTTTTGTCTTGTGAGCAGTCATCTGATTTATAAAAAGATGCAACAAAAAGTAAAATGGTACAAGAAATCAGTTTCAAAACATAAAAAAATGAGTGTCTTTAGCCATAGCTCAGAACAGAGGAACTGGGTAAGGAGAATTGCTTGTATGTACTGGCAACAGGAAAAGTTGGTAAAGGAGAGCTGAGGAACTCTATTAAGACATAGGAGTGAGGGGCTCCATCATCATCTGGCATTCGCTCAGTGTCTCTACATGGTTAGAGATGTCCATGATGGGAACTCCAGCAATCTTCTGTGTCTGGGTCAGCTGATGCCACAGTGTAACACTCTGAATTACTTCCATACTGAGCAGTCATCTGCATAGTTTGTCTTGTGTGAACGTGGTAATCGATTGAATCTTGGCTCTTTCGCAATCCTTAGAACCTCTTGATACTTTCACCCCGGTTTCTCAGTTTCAGCCATTACACAGTCAGTTGTACAACTGGTACACTTGGCACACAACCCGTCCGTGCATGACCCTGGCCTTGACCTTAATACTGACCCTAACCGTGACTGTAAACTTAACTCTGACCAAATCCGTGATCCTGAACAGATCGTAACCGTAAAGCTAACCCCGATCGTGAACCTAATCATGAAACAGAACTTAAACATAAAGCTGACCTTACCATAACCATGAAGCTAACCCTGACCCTGACCCTAACCCTGACACTAAACCAGTCCCAAACCTAACCCTGACTCTGACATGAACCTTGCCCCCACACAAAAACTTGAACCTGACCATAAATCTGACAATGACCCTGCCTGGACCTAAACCTAACCGTCAGCCTAACAATGAACCTGACCCTGAATGTGACCGTAACGCTAACCCTGACCCTACTGTGATACTGACCCTAAACTTAACCATGAAGCTAACCCTAACCCTGACCCCTACCCTAAGCCTTACGCTAACTCTGTCCCCAAAGACGTCTAACCCTAACCCTGACCCTACGTCTTTCTTAGACCTAACCCTAACACTAAGCTGGTCTAAACCCAGCTCTGTTCCCTCCAGCGGGGACAACAGCTGCACCCAGGCCTCCCAGGGTCTGGGAGGAGGCTGTATGGGGGTCACTGGATGGGCACTGCATAAAGTGGAGTGTGAGCCTTGAGCAGCTTGGGGACCGGCGGCTCAGGGAG
>NW_026747968.1:0-2004 GCF_022355385.1 Mustela nigripes
TGCTTTCAACCAGACTCCAAGTTAATGCTGGTCCCCAGATGCAGGGCACTCTGGGATTGGGGTATTACTTTCCAATTGGTTGCCTCTGGTGGCTCCCTCCCCCTTTTGTTTATCTTCCGAAATCAGTTTGAATTTCCCACTCCGCTGTACCTGCCCACTGGCATCTTCTGCCTCTGTAGAGATCCAGACCTGTATAATTCTGATCTCAAGCTGTTTACATGGGTGATTGGAATTCTTTGGTAGGTAATCAGCTCACTTTAGGTTACAGGTTGAAAAGGTACCTCCTCCTACTTCCCCGCCATCTTGTCTCTGTATCTCTATTTTTAATTTCTTGAGTAATCTCCACACTGTTCTCCAAAGAGGCTGCACCAACTTGCATTCCCACCAACAGTGTAACAGGGCTCCCCTTTCTCCACATCCCCTCCAACACATGTTGTTTCCTGTCTTGCTAATTTTGGCCATTCTAACTGGTGAAAGGTGATATCTCAATGTGGTTTTAATTTGAATCTCCCTGGTGATTAGTGATGATGAACATTTTTTCATGTCTCTGATAGCCATTTGTATGTCTTCATTGGTGAAGTGTCTATTCATATCTTCTGTCCATTTTTTGATATGATTATCTGTTTTGTGTGTGTTGAGTTTGAGGAGTTCTTTATAGATCCTGGATAACAACCTTTTGTCTATACTGTAACTTGCAAATATCTTCTCCCATTGCGTGGGTTGTCTCTTTGTTTTCTTGACTGTTTCCTTTGCTGTGCAGAAGCTTTTGATTTTGATGAAGTCCCAAAAGTTTATTTTTGCTTTTGTTTCCTTTGCCTTTGGAGACATAACTTGAAAGAAGTTGCTGTGGCTAATATCAAAGAGATTACTTCCTATGTTCTCCTCTGGGATTCTGATGGATTCCTGTCTCACGTTGAGGTCTTTTATCCATTTTGAGTTTATCTTTGTGTACAGTGTAAGAGAATGGTCGAATTTCATTCTTCTACATATAGTTGTCCAGTTTTCCCAGCACCATTTATTGAAGAGACTGTCCTTTTTCCACTATATATTTTTCCTGTTTTGTTGAAGATTATCTGACCATAGAGTTGAGGGTCCATATCCGGGCTCTCTACTCTGTTCCACTGGTCTATGTGTCTGTTTATATGCCAGTACCATGCTGTCTTGGTGATCAAGATAAAGAGTCATATTGATATGAATACATTAATAGTAGGAGATCTTAACACACCTCTCTCAGAAATAGACAGATCATCAAAGCAGAAAATCAATAAAGAAACAAGGGCATTGAATGACACATTGGAACAGATGGACCTCATAGATATATACAGAACATTCCACCCTAAAACAACAGAATACTCATTCTTCTCAAGTGCACATGGAACCTTCTCAAGAATAGACCACATACTGGGTCACAAATCAGGACTCAACTGATACCAAAATACAGATTATTCCCTGAATATTACCAGATCACAATGCTTTGAAACTGAAGCTTAATCAAAAGGAAAAGTTCAGAAGGAACTCAAACACCTGGAAGCTAAAGGCCACCTTGCTTAAGTATGCTTGGATCAACCAGGAGACCAAAGAAGAACTGAAACAATTCATGGAAACCAATGAGAATGAAGACACTTCAGTCCAAAACCTATGGGATACAGTAAAGGCAGTCCTAAGGGGGAAATACATAGCCATCCAAGCATCCCTCAAAAAAAATTGAACAATCCAGAACACAATAGCTGTCTCTACACCTTAAAGAACTGGAGAATCAACAACAAATCAAACCAACTCCACACATAAGAAGGGAAATCAAGATTAGAGCTGAGATCAATGAGGTAGAAACCAGAGATACAGTAGAACGTACCAATGAAACTAGAAACAGGGTTTTTGAAAGAATCAATAAGATTGATAAACCATTGGCCACACTAATCCAAAAGAAAAGAGAGAAAGCTCAAATTCATAAAATTATGAATGAAAAGGGAGAGATCACAACGAACACCAAGGAAATAGAAACAA
>NW_026747969.1:0-2003 GCF_022355385.1 Mustela nigripes
TTGACCATAGAGTTGAGGGTCCATATCTGGGCTCTCTACTCTGTTCCACTGGTCTATGTGTCTGTTTTTATGCTAGTACCATGCTGTCTTGGTGATCACAGCTTTGTAATAAAGCTTGAAATCAGGTAACGTGGTGCCCCTAGTTTTATTTTTGTTTTTCAACATTTCCTTAGCAATTCAGGGTCCCTTCAGGATTATTTGCTCCAGCTCTTTGAAAAATACCATGGAATTTTGATCCGAATGGCAATAAAAGTATAGATTGCTCTAGGCACTATAGACATTTTAACAATGTTTATTCTTCTGATCCAAGAGCATGGAATGGTCTTCCATCTTTTTGTGACTTCTTCAATTTCTTTCATGAGTGTTCTGTAGTTCCTCGAGTACAGTTCCTTTACTTCTTTGGTTAGGTTTATTCCCAGGTATCTTATTGTTCTTGGTGCTATAGTAAATGGAATTGATTCTCTAATTTCCCTTTCTGTATTTTCATTGTTAGTGTATAATAAAGTTACCGATTTCTGCACATTGACTTTGTATCCTGCCACGTTGCTGAATTGCTATATGAGTTCTAGTAGTTTGTGGGTGGAATCTTTTGGGTTTTCCATATAAAGAATCATGTCTTCTGGGAAGAGAGAGAGTCACAGCTTCAGAGAAATAGGTATTATTTCTTCTTTTAATGTTTGGTGGATTCCTCTGGGAGCCATCTGGTTTTGGACTCCAGGTTTTTGGAAGATTTTTGAGTACTGCTTTAATTTTGTTATTAGTTATTGGTCTATTTCAATTGTCAATTTCTTCCTGTTTCAGTCTTGGTAGTTTATAAGTTTCTAGGAAGGCATTGATTTCTTCCAGGTTGCTTAATTTATTGGCATATAGCTACTGAAAATGATTTCTAATGTTTTTTTTTTTTCTGTTTCCTTGTTGTTAGTCATAAAAGGAGACCCTTTCATGGATAACTTTATTAATTTGGGTTCTTTATTTTCTTTTGAATAATTCTGGCCAGAGAATTATCAATCTTATAAGTTCTGTCAAAGAACAAGCTCCTAGTTTCATTGATCTTATCTATTGTTTTTCTGGTTTATTTCATTGATTTCTTTTCTAATGTTTATTATATCTCTTCTCCTTCTTGATTTGGTTTTATTTGCTCTTCTTTCTCCAGTTCCATTAAGGGTAAAAATATTTTGCAGGTTTGGAAATTTTCTACTTTTTGACTGAGGCTTGGATGGCCATGTATTTTCCCCTTAGGACTGCCTTTGCTATAACTCATAGGTTTTGGACAATGTGTTTTCATTCTGCTTGGTTTTCATGAATTAAGTTCTTTTTTTTTATTTTTAAATTTTTTATTTTTTATAAACATATATTTTTAGCCCCAGGGGTACAGGTCTGTGAATCACCAGGTGTACACACTTCACAGCACTCACCAAAGCACATACCCTCCCCAATGTCCATAACCCCACCCCCTTCTCCCAGCCCCCCTTCCCCCACAACCCTCAGTTTGTTCTGTGAGATTAAGAGTCACTTATGGTTTGTCTCCCTCCCAATCCCATCTTGTTTCATTGATTCTTCTCCTAAGAACTTAAGCCCCCATGTTGCATCACCACTTCCTCATATCAGGGAGATCACATGAGAGTCGTCTTTCTACACTTGACTTATTTCGCTAAGCATGATTCGCTCTAGTTCCATCCATGTTGTCACAAATAGCAAGATTTCATTTATTTTGATGGCTGCATAGTATTCCATTGTGTATATATACCACTTCTTCTTTATCCATTCGTCTGTTGATGGATATCTAGGTACTTTCCATAGTTTGGCTATTGTGGACATTGCTGCTATAAACATTCAGGTGCACGTGCCCCTTTGGATCACCACGTTTGTAACTTTAGTGTAAATACCAACTAGTGCCATTACTGGGTCAGAGGCCAGTTCTATTTTCAACATTTTGAGGAACCTCCATGCTGTTTTCCAGAGTGGTTGCACCAGCTTGCATTCCCACCAACAGTGTAGGAGGG
>NW_026747970.1:0-1297 GCF_022355385.1 Mustela nigripes
CAGTGTGCGGTCAGCTGTCTGGGTGTTGGTCACGAGGTCCGGGCTCAGGTTGTCAGACAATGTATTAGTGCCCAGGTTAGAGTATATATTTTGGGTGCATTCGAGTGCCGTGTAGATTCTTATCTGAATAACTCTTCAGGATATGAAGAATGAGCGAGTCTGAGGCACGTGCTCAGGCTTTTGTCTCTGGATCTTGTATCAGCGATGGCCGTGGAATGTTAGGGAGGCCTCATGGGCCATTGACGAATCTTGCTCTCTGTGGACTTGGCCCGATCCCAATTGTTTTTCGTCAATCTGTGGGATGGGAGGACTCCTTTCAGGTTTGTTACCTCAGGTGCCCCACCAAAAGAGGAATTCCAAAGCAGAGCCCTGGGGAAGAATGAAGGGACAACCCGAACTATGGATAAAAATTGGGGCCTATGGGCATGGAAAGCCCAATATGATGTCTCTCCATCCAGCCACTGAGAGGCCTTATTGAGGACTCGGTTCATGCTGAGGGTCACAATGTGTGTTTGTGTCCAATGTGGCCCGCAAGCATGGGCGGGGCCTCATGGGCCACACTGGTTTCAACTACACTGAACCTTGGACAACATGCCAACCACAAAGTTTCTTTCCTGGGGAAAGGGTTCTGATTTCTGCATCATTTTCAAACCCGTGATTGGAGATAAGGTCTAGGTTCTGAACCTGAAAACCGAGGTTGAGAAGAGATGACGACCTAAGGCCATGGTGGGTCCGATGTGCTCAGTGTGCGGCCAGCTGTCTGGGTGGAGCCAGGAGGTCCAGGCTCAGGCTGTGTCAGAAAGGGCATTAGTGCCAAGGTCAGCCTATATATCTGGGGTACAGCCTAATGCCGTGCAGGTTGATCCTCATTGGGGGTCTGGGTAGCCCCAGAGGTCAATGTTTTTCTTCTGGAGGGCAGGCAGAGTGCTGCATTGTAGTTCTGGACTGCCAAACTGGAGGGCTTGTGGGCCAGTAGTCTGAGGATGGAAGTCTGAGAACCTAGGCTAGGCCTAGGTTTCTGGGTGAGGATGGCATGCACAATCTATAGACCTGAAATGAGATTTCATGCATCTGAAGTGAGGGCGAGGATCAGAGGATCGCTCAGGTTGGACATTCTGTCCCTGATGGCCCCTACTTGAAGGGGGTTGGAGCACGAGCCATGGGGGTTTTCCCAGTATGGTAGTTCTGAGAAGATCCCAACTGCAAAGATTCTACTGCAGGACAATTAAGACCTGTTGGTTGGATCCAGGACAACGATTCCGAGCAGGGTTCTAAGGATGGATGGCTGGGTATCCCA
>NW_026747970.1:1397-2003 GCF_022355385.1 Mustela nigripes
TTCTAAGGATGGATGGCTGGGTATCCCACCTGGCATTCCAATTGTCTCCAAGCAACAAGACAGGTTAGATCTGCTGGATATGGGGGAGCTACCGAGGAGGCTGAGTTGAAATGTACTCTCCCGTGGATGTGTCCTAATATGATTTTGTGTCTATGGAGGCCTTGGTATGAAGCGGAGGTCCTGCGGCACTGAAGGGTTCTCCTAAAGAGAGGCTTTCACACAGCTCCATCGTGCAAGTTTCCCAAGTGTAGATGATATTTGTTCTGATGGGTGAGTCAAGAAACAGTAATATGCTGTTATTGAAATCCAGGCCTCTGAGGAGAGATGCCTGGAAACCAAAGCACAGGATCTGATAGGTGCCTACGTGCCTGTTCGTTCCTTTTTACCTCTGGGGACATCAGTCTACGGGTCAGAGTGCCGGCAGGTGCTCACATGGGCCCAGATTGCCCCTGTTTGTCCTGGGAAGCCACAAATAATGGGATGGCCTCAGGGACTTTGGAGGTTTATCCTCTTAGTAAGGTTGAGGCCTTTGGAATGGGCACATACAATTCCCTTGGAGAGGGCAAGCACAGTCGTCAGGTTTGGCTCCAGGGGCCTGAGCCTGTT
>NW_026747971.1:0-2003 GCF_022355385.1 Mustela nigripes
CTTTAGGTGTAGGGTTAGGTTTTGTATTTGAGACCTTTCTTGTTTCTTGAGAAAGGCTTGTATCACTATATACTTTCCTCTCAGGACTGCCTTTGTTGTGTCCCACAGATTTTGAGCAATTGTGTTTTCATTTTCATTTGTTTTGATGAATTTTTAAAATTCTTCTTTAATTTCCTGGTTGACCCATTCATTCTTTAGAAGGATGCTCTTTAGCCTCCATGTATCTGAGTTCTTTCCAACTTTCCACTTGTGATTGAATTCTAGCTTCAGAGCATTATGGCCTGAAAATATTCAGGAAATGATCCCAATCTTTTGGTACAGGTTGAGACCTGATTTGTGACCCAGGGTGTGATCTATTCTGATGAATGTTCCCTGTGCACTAGAGAATAATGTGTATTCTGTTGCTTTGGGATGAAATCTTCTGAATATATCTGTGATGTCCATCTGGTCCAGTGTGTAATTTAAGGCCTTTATTTCCTTGTTGATCGTTTGCTTGGATGATCTCTCCATTTCAGTGAGGGGGATGTTAAAGTCCCCTATTACTGTATTATTGTCAATGTTTTCCTTTGATTATTTTATTAATTGGTTTATATAGTTGGCTGCTCCCATGTTAAGGGCATAGATATTTGAAATTGTTAGATCTTTTTGTTGGATAGAGCCTTTAAGTATGATATAGTTCCCTTCCTCATCTCTTATTATAGTCTTTGTCTTAAAATATAGTTTATCTCCTATAAGGATTGCCACCCAGCTTTCTTTTGATGTCCATTAGCATGGTAAATTGTTTTCCACCCCCTCACTTTAAATCTGGAGGTGTCTTTGGGTCTAAAATGAGTTTCTTGTAGGCAACATATTGATGGGTTTTGTTTTTTTATCCATTCTGATAACCTGTGTCTTTTGATTGGAGCACTTAGACCATTTATACTCAGGGTAACTATTGAGAGATATGAGTTTAGTGCCATTGTATTGCCTGTAAGGTGACTGTTACTGTATATTGTCTCTGTTCCTTTCTGGTCTGTTACTTTTAGGCTCTGTCTTTGCTTAGAGGACCCCTTTCAATATTTCCTGTAGGGCTTGTTTGGTGTTTGCAAGTTCTTTTGATTTTTTTTTTTTTTTTGGTCCTGGAAGCTTTTTATCTCTTCTTCTGTTTTCAGTGATAGCCTAGCTTGATATATTATTTTTGACTGCATGTTTTTTCTCATTTAGTGTTCTGAATATATCATGCCAGTTCTTTCCTGCCAGGTCTCTGTGGATAATTCTGCTGCCAATCTAATATTTCTACTATTGTATGTGACAGACTTCTTGTCCCAAGCTGCTTTCAAGATTTTCTCTTTGTCACTAAGACTTGTAATTTTTACTATTAGATGATAGGGTGTGGACCTATTTTTATTGATTTTGAGGGGTATTTTCTGTGCCTCCTGGATTTTGATGTTTGTTTCCTTTGCCATATTAGGGAAATTCTCTACTATAATTCACTCCAATATACCTTCTTCTTCCTCTCTCTCTTTCTTCTTCTTCTGGAATCCCAATTATTCTAGTATTGTTTCATGTTATGGTATCACTTATCTCTCGAATTCTCCCCTTGTGCCAGTAGTTGTTTGTCTCTTTTGCTCCGATCCTTTACTCTCTGTCATTTGGTTTCTATATCACTAATTTTCTCTTCTGCCTCATTTATCCTAGCAATAAGAGCCTCCATTTTTTATTGCACCTCATTAATAGCTTTTTAAATTTCAACTTGGTTAGATTTTAGTTCTTTTATTTCTCCAGAAGGGGTTTCTCTAATATCTTCCACGCCTTTTTCATGCCCAGGTAGCACCTTGAGAATTGTCATTCTGAACTCTAGTTCTGACATATTATGAATGTCCATATTTATTAGGTCCCTAGCCTTTGGTACTGCCTCTTTTTGTTTTCTTTTTTTTGTGGTGAGTTTTTCTGCCTTGTCATTTTATCCTGATAAGAATATATGAATGAGAGAATAAAATACTAAAAGTGTGGCAAAGACCCCA
>NW_026747972.1:0-2003 GCF_022355385.1 Mustela nigripes
AATAAGGTCACGTTCTGTGGTACCAGAGATAAGGACAGCAGCAAGGTTTCTGGGGGTAATGCAGGTCAGCTCTTAACAGTCCACTCTCTGGCTCCCCAAATTCGTGTCCTTCCCGTGTGCAAAATACCTTCACCCAATGCCCTCCAAAGCACTAATCATCCCAGAATCAACTCAAAATCTGAACTCTCATCTGTCCTCCTCCACTCAAAGACCTAGATCTCACCCAGACCATGGGACCTGAGGACTGCATCCAGAAGCCACAGTCCCCTGGTAAAGCTGCCCATCAGGTCCTGATATCACCCTCATTCGTCCCAGCAGCCAACGGCCTACAGTTCCCAGAGACAGTTTCTCAGAGGAAGTTTGAAGACCACCTCAGAGGACGTTCTTTGGGAGTGAATGAAGAGGGAAGGGGGTCAGAGACTCCTGCCATTCCCAGGGCACCCAGAACCCAGAGAGTGAGGCCTTGGGTGCTTTCTAGTGACAGATTCAATGCAATTCCTTGACTTTGGGTCTTCAGAGTTAACTTAGTTTTCTATTGTGATCATTATTTTTGTGTGGGGGCCATAGCTTTTCTTTTGACCTATGGCTGTTTTCACTCCCGGTTCTGAAGAAGCCCCTAAATCCTAACCCTGTTGAGGACTCCGAAAGCTCCCAGAGCAGCAGTACTGGGGGACAGTGTGGACACATGGTTTGGTTTCTCCTATGGCCTGATTCTGCGGCAGCCCCGCTCTGTCCTCCTCAGACTTCAGAGCAATAGCTGAATAAGTGGAGAAAGGACCAGGGGATCAGGAAGGTGGCCACCGAAGAGTGACTTCTCTGGAGGGTGGCTGAGCTAGCGAGTGAGCGTGATAGTCCAGCTCTGCCTGCAGTTTGGATGGAGCTGAACAGGGGCCAGGAAAGGGGAGGAGGAGCAGAGAGCAGGGAGAAAGGGACCAAAGAGGAGATTCAGACGAAGGAAAGTAATTGGGAGGAGAGAAGAAACTCTAGATGACAGGCATGTAAGAAAGAAAAGGGATGAAGTGGTCATCGGGAAAGGGCACCACCAGGGAAGGAGAGAGGGGAAGGGAAGAGGGAGGGAGGGAGGAAAGGGGAAAGGAATAAAGGAGGAGTCAGCACGCCAGGGCTCCCCCTGCATCTGAAGAAGAGGAGGCTGGTCCCGCTTGTCAAACAGGGTGCTCACTTTTTGGTCCCAGTTTCTGCTCCCTGCTACTGGACTTTGAAGAAAATTAATGACATATATAAAATTATAGGGAAATGACACCTTCTGTTCCATTATGAGTACAGCTTTTAAAATGGTCTCATGAGGCAGGGATTCTAGACATTGGCTGTGCAAGGCATGAGGCCTGTTAGTGATTCTATTTTTTCCTCTGCAGAATGGGTCTTTCTACATTCCAGGTCCTTTCTACCCCAATAAATAATGCGGCAATTCTCTCAGTGAGTTGTACTTTTGGTTTAAACAGCCAACTGTCTCTTAAAAAGGACTTTTGTTTAAATATCTTTAAACACAATGTCCTTTCAAAAAAATCTTTTATTTATTTATTTATTTTTAATACCATAGGTTTTCTCTGATCCTGGAACTTTGTCATTTTGACCTTGTCTGCTGATTAAAATATTCTTCATCATCAGCACCTACTGCTCTACTCTCCTGGTGGTCTCTCGGGAAGGGGTCTTCTCTAGCTCTTCTCGCAGGAGATGGGCACTTCCCCTCTACCCCAGTTGCCGGACCAACCTTACCTATCCTGCAGGGTCAGGTCAGCCTGGCCTTTTATCTCTTGTTCTCTTCTGAGTGGTTAGTTTTTCATAGATACCGTGCTTTGCTTTTGTCAGGATTTACTCTGGACTATCAAAACCCTTTTCTTGTGCCATTGAAGCCTAAGAAACAGTCCTGATGTGAGAACCAGGAACTCGAACAGATCATATTTATCCTGAATGTTCCATCCAAAATGAGAAATACATTTCTGAGGAGCCTCAAGATCTCTGAGAAGGGAAGTTTCACCAACTCT
>NW_026747973.1:0-2002 GCF_022355385.1 Mustela nigripes
TAGATAAAACAGACAATTGAGAGATCAGAAGAGAAATTAAAAGAAATGTTGTTAATATGCTCTGAGATATTGGAAAGATAATGATCTATAAAACAAGAGTTAGTCTACATATATTTAAGTAATTTATGAACACAGTGTCTGACCATGTTCACTCATGGTGGTGGAGATGGTGTAAAAAATGACAAGGAAACACAAAATTACTTTTATTAGGATTATTTCTTATAGTAGGGTGGGTGAAGCAATTCTGTAACTATTTTAGCTATATTATAGGATCAAGCAAAAGCTAAATGTGTTGATGTTTCTGGGAGCCAGGAAGAAAGGTCACATGTGTTTGGAAGGAGATAAACTAGAATGGGGATGCTGATGCAAGTTCATGAATTCTAAAATATGTATATGTATGTGTACGTGTGCACATACATATTTGTGCATGCACATGTGTGTGTTCAGCTTTATCTGCTGAAAGATCCTACAAACAGAGACATTCCAATAGTAACATTTACCTCTAGTACTCAGATCTTGCTCTGTAATACCATTACCCACTAAAAGTAGTAGGGCTCCTCAGAGAAGCAGTTGATTCCACAGCCAGGGAAAGTAAAGTACAAAATGAATAGAATGTCTTGTTAAGCCAGAAGCAAGAAAATATATTTTTTTAAATGCTGGAGACATGTTAAGAGGACACAAGATTCAACACACATAAAGGTGTTCCAACTGATGAAATGTGGAAAATTTGGTCATTAAACTAATGAAGACTGTAATTAATTCTAGATTAAAAAAACAAGATTCTATATATTGTTTCTACATAGATAAATAAAAACATGCAGAAGGAAAGAGAACTCTTATTTATAGTAGAATGACTTCCAACCAGTAAATGTACAGAAAGTACTGGAACAGGAAAATCATTGTTTGATACCAAAATGATAAAGATTGATTCAGACAAAAATCATGAATACAGGACTGGAAGAGATTATGCTGAGTGAAATAAGTCAAGCAGAGAAAGTCAATTATTATATGGTTTCACTTATTTGTGGAACATAACAAATAGCATGGAGGACAAGGGGAGATGGAGAGGAGAAGGTTGTTGAGGAAAATAGGAAGGGAAGGTGAACCATGAGAGACTATGGACTCTGAAAAACAATCTGAGGGTTTTGAAGGGGCGGGGGGGGGGGGGGGAGGTTGAGGAATCCAGGTGGTGGGTATTGGAGAGGGCACGGATTGCATGGAGCACTGGGTGTGGTGCAAAAATAATGAATACTGCTACACTGAAAAAATAAAAAATTAATTGAAAAAAATCACGAATAGATGCTAAATCTGAGAAGGAAATATTTTTGAGAGGAAGGGTATTTGTGTGGTCTCAATAATCCTACAGATTATTAGTTGCTAGAGAAAAACAGTGACTATAAAGTGAGGAAATGACCACATCTTCACTGGATCTCAAAACTAACATCCCAGTTGAGGGGCAAATGGATATTGAGTGCTCTATTAGTGGCTAGAAAAAATAACAGAAGCTATGAGGTTTAAACAACAGAAATTTACTGTCTCATAGTTCTGGAGAATAAAAGTCCAAATCAAGGTGTTGGCAAGGTTGGTTTCTTTCTTTGTTTTTTAAGATTTTATTTATTTATTTGACAGAGAGAGAGAGAGATCACATGTAGGCAGAGAGGCAGGCAGAAGCAGGCTCCCTGCTAAGCAGAGAGCCTGATATAGGGCTCAATCTCAGGACCCTGAGATCATGACCTGAGCTGAAAGCAGAGGCTTAACCCACTGAGCCACCCAGGTGCGCTGGCAAGGTTGGTTTCTTTTGAGTGCTGTAGGAGAAGAATCCGTCCCAGGCCTTTCTCCTTGGTTTATACATACATACATAAACAGAGATACTATGTGTACATACATGGAAATGACTAAGCCAATGGCGCAAAATGTTAGCAACTGTTGAATTTGGGTCAAACACATGTAGGTGTTTATTATACTGCTTTTGCAAATTTTTCTATAAGTTTGAAGTTACTTC
>NW_026747974.1:0-2002 GCF_022355385.1 Mustela nigripes
AGGGGAATAAAGCATATAGAATTCATGGCTTTCCCCCCATGATTCTTTAGTCTTTCAAAGTTAATTTATTTTTATTTTATTTTTTCAGTGTTCCAAGATTCATTGATTATGCACCACACCCAGTGCTCCATGTAATATGTGCCCTCCTTAATCCTCAACACGAGGCTCACCTAATCCCCCACACTTGTTCCCTCGAAAACCCTCAGTATGTTTCTCAAAATCTACAGTCTCTCACGGTTTTTATCTCCCTCCAATATCCCCCAATTCACTTTTCCTGCCCTTCTCCTAAGGTCCTCCATGCTTTTCCTCATGCTCCACAAGTAAGTGAAACCATAAGATAATTGACTTTCTCTGACTTTTTTCACTCAGCATAATTTCTTCCAATCCCAACCATGTTGCTGGAAAAGTTGGGTGTTCATTCTTTTGGATGGAGGCATAATATTCCATTATGTATTTGGAACACATCTTTAACCTTTTATCTGTTGAAGGGCATCTTGACTCTTTCCACAGTTTGATGGTTGTGGCCATTGCTGCTATGAACATTGAAGTACAGGTGGCCCTTCTTTTCACTATATCTGTATCTTTAGGGTAAATACAGTAGTGTATATCTGTATTTTGGGGGTAAATCCAGTAGTGCAATTGTAGGGTCATAGGGTAGCTCTATTTTTAATTTCTTAAGGAATCTCAACACTCTTTTCCAGAGTGGCTGCACCAACATGCATTCCCATCAACAGTGTAAGAGGTTTCCCTTTCTTCACATCCTCTCAAACACTTGTTGTTTGCTGTCTTGTTGATTTTGGCCATTCTAACTGTTGTAAGGTGGTGTCTCAATGTGGTTTTGATTTGAATCTCCCTGATGGCTAATGACGACGAACATTTTTTCATGTGTCTTTTAGCCATTTGTATGTCCTCTTTGGAGAAATGTCTGTTCATGTCTTCTGCCCATTTTTTCGATGTGATTATCTGTTTTGTGTGTGTTGAGTTTGAAGAGTTCTTTATAGACCTTGTATATCAGCCCTTTGTCTGTAGTGTCATTTGCAAATATCTTTTCCCATTCAGTGGGTTGCCTCTTTGTTTTGTTAACTGTTTCCTTTGCTGTGCAGAAGTTTTGATCTTGATGAAGTCCCAAAAGTTTATTTTTGATTTCGTTTCCTTTGCCTTTGGTGACGTATCTTGAAAGAAGTTGCTGTGGCTGATGTCAAAGCAGTTACTGCCTATGTTCTCCTCTAGGATTTTGATAGATTCCTGTTTCACATTGAAGTCTTTTATTCATTTTGAGTTTATATTTGTGTATGGTGTAGGAGAATGGTCGAGTTTCATTCTTCTGCATATAGCTGTCCAATTTTTCCAGCACCATTTATTGAAGAGACTGTCTTTTTTCCACTGTATATTTTTTTCTGCTTTGTCAAAGATTAGTTGACCATAGAGTTGAGGGTCCATATCTGGGCTCTCTACTTGGTCCCACTGATCTATGTGTCTGTTTTTGTGCCAGTGCCACGCTGTCTTGGTGATCACAGCTTTGTACTAAAGCTTGAAATCAGGCAACGTGATGCCCCCAGTTTTGTTTCTCGTTTTCAAAATTTCCTTAGCAATTCCAGATCTCTTCTGGTTCCATACAAATTTTAGGATTTTTTGTTCCAGCTCTTTGAACAAGGCTGGTGGAATTTTGACCGGGATGGCATTGAAAGTGTAGATGGCTCTAGGCAGTAGACATTTTGACAAATTTATTCTTCTGATCCATGGCATGTGGACAGCCTTCCCTTTAAGATCAGGAACATGACAAGGATGTCCACTCTCATCACTGTTGTTCAACATAGTATTAGAAGTCCTAGCAACAGCAATCAGACAACAAAGAGAAATAAAAGGTATCCAAATTGGCAATGAAGAAGTCAAACTCTCTTTCTTCACAGATGACATGATACTTTATATGGAAAACCCAAAAGACTCCACCCCCAAACTACTAGAACTCATACAGCAATTCAGTAATGTGGCAGGATACACA
>NW_026747975.1:0-2002 GCF_022355385.1 Mustela nigripes
AAACATAGTGATCCAAAGGGGCACGTGCACCCGAATGTTTATAGCAGCAATGTCCACAATAGCCAAACTATGGAAATAACCTAGATGTCCATCAACAGATGAATGGATCTGACTACTTTTGATTTCTGTCTGTCAAATAAATAAAATCTTAAAAAAAATTTGCAAGACTATTTAGTCTAATACTTATGCTCTACCGAAAAATCTCAATATCCACAGCCATCCTGACCATTTCACCTCAGGACCCTTCACTTAATAGTATCTACAAAGACATTTTCCATGTAAAGTTGAATACAGGGTCCAGGTGTTAGGACTTGGAATATTATTTTGAGGGCAATTATTCAACCCAATACACAGATCATAGGCTAATAAAATGTTATGGTGAAAGAATAACCTTCATTTTTTTTTTTTTACAATTAACATACAGTGTTTATCAGTTTTACGTGGACAATATAATGATCCAACAATTCTATATATTTTTCCATTCTCATCAAGATAAGTGCACTCTTAATCCTATTCACCTATTTCATCTGTCCCCTCATCCACCTCTCCTCTGGTACCATCAGTTTGTTCTATGTATTTGAGTGTGTCTTTTTATTTGTCCCTTTTTTTCCTTTGTTTGTTTGTACTGTCTCTTAAATTCCACATATGTGTTAAATCATATGGTGTTTGTCTTTCTCCAAATAACTTATTTCACTTAGCATTATACCCTCTGGGTCCTTCCATGTTTTTGCAAATGGCAACATTTCATTCTTTTTTATGACTGAGCAATATTTCATTATATATACTACAACTTCTTTATCCATTCTTCTATAGAGGGATACTTGGGTTGCATCCATATCTTGTTTATTGTAAATAATGCTGGAAATACCAAGCGTTGCATTATCTTTACAAATTAATGTTTTCTTTTTCTCTGGGTAAATACTCAGGTAGAATTACTTGATCAAAGGGTAATTTTATTATTTCTTTCTTTCTTTATTAACATATAAGGTAGTATTTGCTTCGGGAGTACAGGTCACAGTACTCACCATAGCACATACCCTCCCCAGTGTCCACAACCCAGCCACCCTATCCCTCCCTACACCCACCAGCAACCCTCAGTTTGTTTCCTGAGATTAGGAATTTCATATGGCTTCTCACCCTCCCTGGTCCCATCTTGTTTCATTTTTCCCTACCTACCCCTCATGAGCCCCTGCCCTGCCTCTCAAATTCTTCATAGCAGAGAGGTCATATGATAATTATCTTTCTCTGATGAATTTATTTTGCTTAGCATAATACCCTCTAGTTCCATCCACATTGTTGCAAATGGCAAGATTTCATTTTTTGATGGCTGCATAGTATTCCATTAAATATATATATGTATACCACATCTTCTTTATCCATTCATCTGTTGATGGGCATCTAGGTTATTTCCATAGTTTGGCTACTGTGGACATTGCTGCTATAAACATTCAGGTGCACATGCCCCTTCAGTCACTACATTTGTATCTTAGGGTAAATACGCAGTAGTGCAATTTGCTGGGTCATAGGGTAGCTCTATTTTCAACATTTTGAGGAACCTCCATACTGTTTTCCAGAGTGGCTGCACCAGCTTGCATTCCCATCAACAGTGTAGGAGGGTTCTCCTTTCTTCACATCCTTGCCAACATCTGTAGTTTTCTGACCTGATGATTTTAGCCATTCTAACTGGTGTGAGATCGTATCTCACTGTGGTTTTGATTTGTATTTTCCTGATGCTGAGTAATGTGGAGCACTTTTTCATGTATCTGTTGGTGATTTGGATGTCTTTTTTTGCAGAAATGTCTGTTCAGGTCTTCTGTCCATTTCTTGATTGGATTATATATTCTTTGGGTGTTGAGTTTGATGAGTTCTTTTATAGATTTTGGATACTAGCCCTTTATCTGATATGTCATTAGCCAATATCTTCTCCCATTCTGTCAGTTGTCTTTTGATTTTGATGACTGTTTCCTTTGCTGTGCAAATGCTTTTGATCTTGATGAAGTCC
>NW_026747976.1:0-2002 GCF_022355385.1 Mustela nigripes
GTTCCATATTTTGGCAAGAACTATAATTCTATATAAAAAAAAAAACATATTTTAGGGTGCCTGGGTGGCTCAGAAGGTTAAAATTCCTGCCTTCGGCTCAGGTCATGATTCCAGGTTCCTGGGATTGAGTCCCACAGTGGGCTCTCTTCTCAGCAGGGAGCCTTCTTCCATTCCTCTCTCTCTGCCTGCCTCTCTGCCTTCCTGTGATCTCTGTCAAGTAAATAAATAAAATAAAAAAAAACATATTTTATACCAGTTATTCATGTTTATTAACTAAGATATCACAATACAAATAATACAAACAGTTGCTCTTTATTAATAACTTCAACCAAGATAAAAAAATATGTCATATTTTCTCCAAAAATTTTATATCATCTGATAGGTCATATATATATATAAAATTACATTTAAAGTTTTTAAAATATCAGCAAATATTTTCATTTAAATGCTAATTTCAAAGAAAATCTACGTTTCCACACACGACTTTTTATCCTATTTTTTTTGAATTTTGTCGACAACTGATAAAATATTTAGCGAGACTATAAATGTTAGATTGAAAAAAATGATTAATAGAAGTAGGTACAAATTATTATGTTCGATTAAAAATGATTTAGTCTTTGATGAACATCTGTTTGGTAATATGTTGTATCCAGATATAGTAAATTAATGACATATATAAAATTATAGGGAAATGACACCTTCTGTTCCATTATGAGTAGAGCTTTTAAAATGCTATTTGTCACAACCAGTCATCTTGTCATTATGTAGCATTATGTAGCATTTAAAAAATGTATACTCTTCACTTTGAAGTCTTTTAGAAATCTAAAATATGACTTTCTATGGTTTGTGTTTCCATATTCCTTTATTGCCAGTTTGAAAAAAACTACATGCTTTGATTCAAAGGTAATAAATTCCTCTTATTTGGAAAAATGATGTTTATTTTTGTTCTCTCACCCTTAGCAGGTGGTTTCATTTTAGCACACTTCAGAGTTATAATTTTATGCTTATTAAAAACATTTATTATGATCTACATAGATGAATGAAACTTTTATTTTATTAAATTATTTGCCAAAAATCTGTTATTTTTAAAAATGTATTTCCTTTGAAGGGTTATTTTAGAGCATTCAGAGAGGATCTAGGAGTGTGGTATTATGCAATTTTTAAGTAGTTATGAAATGGTTATTTATATAATTGTTTCTTTAAGGCTTATGTATATTGTCCATTATATGCTATAAAATATTTTGAAAGTAAATTTAAAGTATGTTTTACATAGTTTATTTTTTTGGAAAAAAATATTGAAATGACTTATGAAATTCAGTATACTCTCAACATTAATTTATTTTGAAATTTACCAGTTGTCTACTGAACCTATTATATGGCAGATATTACTTCAGACTACACTGGTAAATGAAATACTTGGCTTTGTGGAACTTTTATTTTAATGCGTGAGACAATTAAAAGCTATAAACCTTAATAAAAATTGCATAGAGCATTCAAAAACGATGAGTACAATGGGGAAAAAGAAAAATTCGATCAGGGTGAGAAAAATCAAGGTTGCTAGGCAGGGGATGGGGAGTTAAAATTTTTAATAGGAAGATCAGGGTAGTTACAATGAAGCTGACAATTGAACAAAGGTATGGAAAGGTGATGAATTTGCCCAGAACTATCAGCAATAAGGTCACTCCAGACAAAGGAATTGGCTATCTTGAAGGCCATAAGGTTGGATCGTGCCTGGCATATCTGAGTAATAGCAAGGAGGTCACTGTGAGTGACTGAAGAGTAGCATGGAAAAAGGTCACAGAGGTTAAATGAGTGGCTAGATCATGTAAAAGCTTAGAAGTCATTGTAAAACTCTGGCTTTTATATTTGGAAACTTACTGTGTGATAGAATTTCTGCTAATAACTGAGAGTTCAAATGTCCATAAAATTTCAAGGATTCTTATTCTAGTAAGACAGAATAAAGAAAAAGAGTTCATATTGTCACATGGTGTAACAAATGCTC
>NW_026747977.1:0-2001 GCF_022355385.1 Mustela nigripes
GTTTATAAAAAATAAAAAATTAAAAAAAAAAAAAAAAAAAGAAAAGACAGAAAATATTCCCCTTATCTAGCTTGTAACTTCAATAATTCCCCATAGCACTAGCAGTTTTCAGAGCCAAGAATCTTGCCTCTCCCTACAGTCCATTTATAAAATAGTATCCCATAAATAAATCACAAAATCCTTAAATAAGACAATCAAATACATCAGTTAATAATGTGGTTATAAAAAGCAAACACATCTTTTCAGGTTTGTGTTTTGTGTTTTATAGATCATAAAGTGAGTACCTTCTCCTGAGATGAAGTGAAAAATTAATGTCATAAAGTACCTAACTATACTGAATTTTATCCTGCAAGAAAAAAGCAGGACTTCACTATTTTATTTTTATTTTGTACTAAATTGAAATTCAGGTCTAAAAACATTTCTGCTTCTTTATAGTAGTGTGCTATTACATATGAAACATTGAACTCCTATAACTACATGTATAAAATACAGGTAAAATTAATGCGATCAGTACACTTTTAGAAAAAAAAGGAAGTCATTCCTGAAATAATAAGTTTAACAATGACACGACAAGCAAAATTAAGTTTTCTTTGGCTTATAAATTCTTTCTGTCATATGCCTTATATTTTTCTTCTATGGATAATTTGTAGTCTATTTCATACTCTTTGCCTCACAAAGGTAAATTCATTAGTAATAATTATGCATGATATCTTAAAGATTTTATTTCCTCATTAAAAAACTTTTTGACAAAAAATTAAGGAAATACAAAAAATAATTGGCACTGTGAGAAAAATGAGAATCTAAATTGAAAAACAGCCTCAGGAGATGTCTAGCTTCTTTTTCATAAGCAATTTGCCAACAACAGATATTTTTTTAAGAAGATAATTCTCCTTCTCCAAAAAGATCAACAGAATATATGCTTCATTTAAGCATTTTCTTGTAGTCAAGCTATAGAGTGTATGGATGAAATAGATGGAAAATGACCAACAGACTGACGGCACCATGTGCCAGCTTATCTGGAATCCATGCTGTTCAGCAGATCCTTGAAGGATGTGCAGAAGATGGCACGGGTCAGCCAATATCTGGACAAGAGAATGCATATCATCTATACATCTGATTTATCAGCATCCTATAATGAACTACTATAAGCAGACTTCTAGAAGGACCAACACAACTTTAAATTTCCAATAAAATCCAAATTCCTTGTCATTTCCCTTCAAACAAAGGGCTTTAAAGTGTTCGAGTAAGTGAGTAAGTGTTCAAAGGTTAAAAAAAAAATTATTTCCATATATTCATGTCTGGAGGGAAAAAACCTCTATTTTTGGTGGCTGAAACAACAAACCAGTAAAGTGTGACAGTAAATTGGAGTTTACATGACGTTTTGACATCACTAGCATTTTGTGTTCATTTATCACTCTGACAAACTGAGTTCAATTTAAAACTATAACATAAAACACTAAATCTGTGGGAATGAGTATATTTCAAAGAACCTAAGTTTTCTTTTCCTCTACCAAAATTTTAAGTTAACTTCCATGTACTCTGGTATTATGTATCTGGGCTACATTTCATTCCCTTTCTGTGTCACTTTATCTTCCTAACTACTTTGACCATGGTGCTTAAGGGCTCACTTCCATCTCTTGCCATTTCTTTCTACTGTTTTTGCCCATTGCCAAACTGTGGAAAGAACCAAGATACCCTTCAACAGACGAATGGATAAGGAAGATGTGGTCCATATATACTATGGAGTATTATGCCTCCATCAGAAAGGATGAATACCCAACTTTTGTAGCAACATGGACGGGACTGGAAGAGATTATGCTGAGTGAAATAAATCAAGCAGAGAGAGTCAATTATCATATGGTTTCACTTATTTGCGGAGCATAATAAATAACACGGAGGACATGGGGAGATGGAGAGGAGAAGGGAGTTGATGGAAATTGGAGGGGGAGATGAACCATGAAAGACTATGGACTCTGAAAAACAATCTGAGGGTTTTGAATG
>NW_026747978.1:0-2001 GCF_022355385.1 Mustela nigripes
CCTGTGACCCCACTTCCCTGATGGATCTAAGGAGGGCTTTTGACTTTCCAGTTTGTTGAGCTTTTTACTTGTTGTCAGGGAGGAGTGGGGATGACTTTCATGCTCCATGCTGGCCATTATAAAACTTTAAGTATTTGAAAGCAAAATAATGATTTTATTGTTGTATCAGTATACTTTTGTGATCATCATTAAGGTATCATAATTCAACCACTCTATTATTGAACATGAAGGTGCATCTACTCTTCCTTTATTTCTTAGTTATACTTCAGCTGAAATGATTATCTTCACGCACTTGAAATTATTCTTCTTTGGATTATTTTCTTTTTATATCCAAGTTCACATCTATAAACGCTTAATCCCAAAATCGATTAAGAAAATGACTATAATATTCATGACTGATTGGATCTTTTGGTTGGGAAAGGAGGTTGGGGGAGGAGACACATGAGGATTAGTAGTCCTCTTTCAACACTTCCAAGTCTTTGCACTGATTGAAATGGAAAATGTCTGAGTATCATAAGGAGTTTCCTGTTGAAACAAGTTAAGTGACACCCCATTCTCTCAACTGAATAGTAAGGAGTCCTTGGGGCTCCTGGGCAGCTCAGTCAGTTAAGCCACTGCCTTTGGCTCAGGTCATGATCCCAGAGTCCTGGGATTGAGCCACACGTCAGACTCTCTGCTCAGCAGTGAGCCTGTTTCTCTCTCTCCTTCTGCTTGTCTCTCTGCCTAGTTGTGTTCTGTCTGTCAAATAAATAAATAAAATCTTTAAAAAAGAAGAAGAAGAAGAGGAAGAAGAAGAAGAAGAAGAAGAAGAAGAAGAAGAGGAGGAGGAGGAGGAGGAGGAAGAAGTAAGGAGTCCTGAAACTGAGAAAGTTTGTATGGAAATGCTGGTGATATGCATTTCTAAAATGCAAGTTCTTAATAATCACAAAAGGAAGGTCAATTAAATTTTGTTAATCTATGAGAAATTATATTCTACAATGTGCAACTTAAGCTTCTCCTTCTGTTTCAACTGAATTAAATTTTTCTCCATGCTAATTGTGTCAACTATAACTTAGTGATAAAAAAAGTACACGTTTCAGACACATAAATATCACCAAAACTCTCAAAATGCAGCTTTTGCCTTATATTATTCTGTTATGTATAATGTTTTGTCTATCATAGTAATAAAATTGGCTTTTGAATTAAAAAAAAAGTACACGTTTCTTCCTCTGAAACTGCTGGAACAGATGTTGGTTTGAGATGGCTCATGCACAGGTCCTCTGTACTTGTGTTTGCCTTTGGTGCCATCTACCTTCCCTCTCAGTGCACTTCCTTGTTCCTCTTCATTATTTCCTCTCTTCCTAATGCTCCCCAGTTCCCCAAAGAAAACCTGATTGGATAAAAATAATTGACAATAGCATGAAACTATTTTCCTTTTAAAAGGGATCAAAACAGTGTGACACAAAGGAATGGTTGGTATATAATCTCAGACAGGAAAAGTCTCATATCTATTTCAAATATGCTAACCACCAGTTAGTTGTGTAAAATGGATAAACAAAATCAATTATTACGTTCATATTTATGTCATAGTCTGTGCATGTCCCTTGTTGGGTTTTGGATATTTTTGTATTTCTATATTTTATATTTGTGTTTATTGAGTTTTTCAGGATGCAGCTAAGTTACTTGAAAAGAGTTTGATCCTTTTGGGCCTTGCTTTTAAGATTTGTTGGGTGGAAATGGGGCAGCGCTCCATCAGTCCAGGGATAATTATTCTCCTAATTCTTCTCTACTACTGAGTTCTTGTGTGAACTCTGCCAAATTCCTATGAAATAGAAGGTTTTTCTAGTCCTGTTGGTAGGACTAAGCACTATTCGTGGCTCTGAGTGAGCACCACTCATTGTCCCCTCTAACTGTCTGACATCGTCCCTCTAATCATCCTTTCTCCAACTCTGGGTCATTTCCAACATGAATGTCTCCATCAGTAAATGTTATGCTGAGTAGTCAAGAGGGACATTCCATGGA
>NW_026747979.1:0-2001 GCF_022355385.1 Mustela nigripes
CTGTGTGCAGCTCCAGTCTCCCCACATAATATGTTCTTTCCTTGCATCACCCTAGTACAAAAGAAACTCAAACTTCTTTTGTGCTTCTTTAGCCATGTACTTTTTGAAAACATCTTAAGATGTTTTATTTCAATTAATCTTCACGAACTTCAGCTAGAGGGACTTAGAAAATTAATGATTATTCAAAATTTACAAAGCCGAGGAAGTAGGTAAGGACTTCCAAATGAGTTCACATTTCTCCCAGGCTTGCAGCGAACTGCTACCCAGCAGCCCAAGTTTCTCAACATTCACGGTGCTGTCTAGAAAGTAGATTCAGTTCTGAGAATGTCTTTGGTATGGAGTGTTCTACTGACACCACGGAAAGCTGCCTGAGTGATGATGTCATGCCTCTGCCCATGGGTTCTGACTGTGGTAGGGCTGTGAGTTAGAGCCATCGCTTTTGAAAATGCTTCACCAGGACCTGGGCCAGGCTGAAGAGAGCAGACCTTTTGAAAGAGTTATTCTACTGATAGAGCTAGAGAAAACCTGCCATTTTGTAGTAATAAAAAACAGGGACCAACCCAGTCCTGTTGAGTGGAAGGTATGTGCTCTGCAGTATCATGCTCAAGTTACAGTGAACTACCGTGAAACATCGTAAGTGTACATTACTTAGACATGCTATTGAGGAAGAGATAAAAGCGACTTGCAGAAAAATTGTGCAGGATGGTTGCATTTGTTCTAGTTTCGAAACTATACAAAATCAAATATGATTTAGCGATGCATTTACTTTGGTAAAAATATAAGGTAAACACAGAGAATAGTGAACAGGACTGATGGACAGACAGGGGGAGGGATGTACAGACGACTCCAAAGATGTGGATGATACCGCATTTCTTAAAATGGTTGGGATGTGTATGGGCTTCTTTTCCTTATTCCTTACACCTTCTATATAATTCATAAATGTCAGCTTGTAGCTTTTAAACACTAAGGTACACTCTAATGTAAACAACCCCTTTGGAAATAAAATCAGACATAACAAAAATTAAATGCCCGATAGGAAGGGAGGAGAAAAACTGACTGTAAGATGCTTTGTGCCCGACAAGGGTCTTTGCTGCCAAGACCTTAAAGATCCCAGTGAGACTTTCAGTTTTGAAACCTCCCCACTGCCCTTCTTATGACAAGCTGATTCCAGCTAAGATCACTTTCTGATGGTTCTCAAACCTAAAAGAAAATGCAGGCTTTTGATTCTCAGTGGATGGTATTTGATTCCTCCTGGCTGGAGATTTTCAGCAGTAAATGAAGGTATTGGGCTGTGGCTGTTAGCAGGCTGCATTCTGACTGTGCCAGGCAGCAGGGCCTGGGTCTGGCTGGCCCACCACCAGGGCTCGTGGAACAAGCTGACCGTGACGCAGCAGAAAACAGAACCAGGCCTCACACTTGGGGATGGATTTTATTAAAGCAAAGAAGAGGAGGGAAAATGTGTTTGAATATAGGCCAGGGATATTCAAGCTAACAAGCCCTGAGTTTGCCAAGTGATGGAAAAAAAGGAGCTTTTCATAAATAAAACATAGGGAAAAGTAAACATTTGAGATATATAGCAGCTTTTGGAGAAATTTAGATGGGGCTTTCATGTTTGGAACATTTTGGTTGTTTAGTTATAAACACTGATCTACATATTTATGTGTAATATGTATCTTTTTGTAAGAAAAGCAGTGTTTCCATGTATTTACGCTGGGCAGACATCTGAAGTGCACTATTACATGACACTGATGCTCACAGAGATGGATTCCACTCCTGTTTTCCTCTCACTTGTGCTTCACCTGATACATAATAAAATCTCCAATGATAGAACACAGGGTGTTCTATCTATCTATTTATTCTGTGTTCTAGAACACAGGACCACCCTGCCTTTTCTGTGATGAATGCCAAGGTTTGAGAAATGTTTTACCTGGGAGTGCTCACTCAACAGCCCAGGTGGTAGCACTGAGCAGATCTGTGCCTCAGTGTCATCTATTCAAATCC
>NW_026747980.1:0-1041 GCF_022355385.1 Mustela nigripes
AAAAAAAGAAAACACCTAAGAAAAATATAAAAAAGAAAAAATATATACATTAGATAAACTAGTAAAAAATCATTAAAAAAGAAAAAGGTAACAGTTAAAAAAAATTTACCAGAAGGCGAGAAAAAAAAACAAAAAATGAAAAAGAAAAAACTTAAATTAACTGCAAGACTAAAAAAAATCACAGGAAAAAAGCCATGAGTTCCGTGCTTTGCTTTCTCCTCCTCTAGAATTCTGCTGCTCTCCTTGGTATTGAAACTGCACTCCTTGGTAGGTGAATTTGGTCTCGGTTGGATTTCTTGTTGATCTTCTGGGGGGAGGGGCCTGTTGTAGTGATTCTCAAGTGTCTGCCCCAGGCGGAATTACACCGCCCTTACCTGGGGCCGGGGTGAGTAATCCACTGGGGTTTGCTTTCAGGAGCTTTTGTTCCCTGAGCACTTTCCATAGTCTTCTGGAGGACAGGAATACAAATGGCGGCCTCCTGGTCTCCGGCCTGGAGGAGCCGAGAGCCCAGGGCCGCACACCTCAGTGCACGCTCAGAGAACCGCGCCCAGTTACTCCCGTCTGCCTGAGCTCCGGCCGTGCTCAGAGCTCACCGAGCCTGCGACGGGTTCAAGGTCACCCCGAGCTGGGAGCTTACTGTCGGCTCTGTCTCTGTAGCCGGCTTTCCGGTTCCAATACCCGCAAGCTCTGTGACACTCAGACACCCCCGATCCTTCTGTGACGCTGCAGGACCTGAGGCCACGCTGACCTCGTGTGGGCTTTGCCCCGGGTAGCCTCTGGAGCGATGTCCCTCCGCGGAACAGACTTTTAAAAGTCCTGATTTTGTGCGCGGTTGCTCCGCCGCTTGCCGGGAGCCGGGCCTTCCCCCCGGGGTCTATCTTCCCGTCGCTTTGGATTCACTTCTCCGCCGGTCCTACCTTTCAGAAAGTGGTTGTTTTTCTGTTTCCAGAATTGCTGTTCTTCTTCTCTTCGATCTGCCGATGGATTTTCAGGTGTTTGCAATCTTTAGATAAGCTATCTAGCTGATCTCCGGCTAGCTGA
>NW_026747980.1:1141-2001 GCF_022355385.1 Mustela nigripes
GCCCGGGGTCTATCTTCCCGTCGCTTTGGATTCACTTCTCCGCCGGTCCTACCTTTCAGAAAGTGGTTGTTTTTCTGTTTCCAGAATTGCTGTTCTTCTTCTCTTCGATCTGCCGATGGATTTTCAGGTGTTTGCAATCTTTAGATAAGCTATCTAGCTGATCTCCGGCTAGCTGAAGTAGTCTCAGCCTGCTACTTCTCCGCCATCTTGACTCCTCCCAAAGCTTTCCTTCTTAACAATACAAATATTTTAGAAGATTTTCATGCCATCAACTCTCTTTCCCTATAAAGAATGAAGTTCATAAAATGCAAAATAAGTGATGATGTCTTTGTGTTGATGTCTTCCTATTCAAGACAGTATTAACAGGGATCAAGACAGGGATTGAGTCAAAGAGTCTGGGGAATATTAAGTTAGACAAAAATAAACAGACATCTTCCGTGAAGGATTTCTCAGACCCATAATGTGAGGTTGTACGATGTTAAACTCTAGGACAAAGATTTATCAGGTAAGGTTTCACAGAATTACTGAATCATAGAATTCTATTAACATCTCCAAGACTAGTTATTTCAAAGGAAACAATTTGTAAAAAGTATGTCTACACAGTTTAGTCAGAGCAGGCAGGTGGCAAAGACAGAAAGAGGTCAAAGGTCAAGCAAAATATAAGGTAATGGCATTTTTGAAATGTATACATAAGAGATGAATTATTTTATTATTATTATTATTGTTATCACGATTCTATCCATTTATTTATTTATTTTTAAAGATTTTATTTATTTATTTGAGAGAGAGACAGTGAGAGAGAGCATGAGAGGTGAGAAGGTCAGAGGGAGAAGCAGACTCCCCATGGAGCTGGGAGCCTG
>NW_026747981.1:0-2001 GCF_022355385.1 Mustela nigripes
TTATTATTATATAATTTATAATGGTTTATATATCATATACATATATATACCACTTGATAAATAATAATATATATAAGTACACAAACATAATAATACATATATATCTTTTGATATGTAGTATATATATACTATATATATAATATTAGTTTGAGCCATAAGAAATTTCTGATACTCAACTCTTTTTTGGCCTATAGAAATGACAACTTCCTAAGGTTTGACCTTACTTGTTATTGTTCTGCTGGTAGTATCTGGACAGTTTTATACTACTAGAAGAATTAAACAGGCCATAATATCCCGATGATGTTGTTGTCTTTGTAGATCAGTGAAAACCTCTTTCCAGGAAAGCAGAAAAGTGAGCATTTTACGTGGATTTGCCTTTGACCGGAGTGTACCTATGTGTGTATGGATGTGTGTATGCTCTTAGAAACAGCAGAAAACCGTCTGCAAATTTAAAAAAAAAAAAAAAAAGAGTCTTAACCTAACTTTCTCTGGTGCTCTATTCAATAATTGCTTTGTTGAAGTTGCTTTTTGAGTCTGTGTCTTTTTTCAGACCTTTCATCTTTAAAAAAGGGGAAAAAATTTTCCCAGGCGACATTCCTGTATTGCTTTTGATTTCATACATCATGGGCTCCACTGGTCATCCTTAGAGACCATTCCGTCCTTTGACAACTGGCCAGAAGTGTGAAGCAACTTACCCACATTCACCCAGCTAATTAGGGCCGAGCTAGAACCAGAACCCTGGGTTTTTCTACCTTTCCCCCCTGCAGAGGGAGTGGGGGCTGTTGTCATCAGTCCCCCTCATGAAGGACACGGGCCTTGGGTTGTGTTAAATAGCAGGAGCAAGAACCAGTGGCCTGGAAGGTTGGAGAGAAAACATCATCACTTGACGAATGATTGTGATCACTATTAATGTTATTATTCATATGCTATGTCTGTGGCAGAAAACACAGGTTTATTTAAAATGCACATAATAATTTGAGTTTGCTCCAACATTTATTTTCTGTCTAAATTATTTTTTAACTGATATGAATGCCAAGGCTTGTGAAGACAAAAAGCAAGGCTTTTTAAAAAATCCATAACCTTAAATTAAGACCACATTTATTCACACTGCTGCTTGCAGCCCAGAACTTTCTCCCTTTTAACCCTTCAGTGACATCAGCAAGCCACACTTCCACCTCTTCTTGGCCCAATTTGTATTTTTTTTCTGGTAATAACTGCATTGTGAGGCCAGAATATAATGCATTTCACAGTAAGACTCCTAATGGGATTTTTAGTAAACTGGCCTGACCAGCCCACTTCCCCTGCGAAAAGATGTCTCTAATTGATCTCTATGTAGAAACAGCAGCTGGTGATCAGAACCACTGTGCTCTGGTGGGTAATTATTTTATCAGGACAAGCACTTCCATCATGATAAGAGAGAAACAGCAGGACCTGGGCAGAGACACACCGAGAAGGCCAACCAGACAGACAGACACAGATAAGACCCAGCGAGAATCCGACTGCAGGACCCACAGCCACGCAACCTTAAATGGAAAGTTTCTGATAACCCGTGATGGATGGGAGCCAGGTGGAGGCAGGGAAGGGCTTGGGGGGTAGGCTGCAAAGCACAGCGGGGGAGGAGGGCGGTGTGCTCAGAAAAGGCCGGCTCCCCGGAGCTCCTGCGCTTGCCCTGAGCTCTGTTAGGGGGCGCTGTGGGGCCGCAAGCACGGATTCCCCACCTCACAGATTCGGCAGCTCCAGGAGGCCTGCGGTCCTTGAAACCCCCATAGCTCTTTTGGCAAAGAGTAGGTGTGTCCTGGCCAGGTTCCAGTTTGGGTAATTACAGCCTGTCAACCTAAATTCCCCCCAGGATTGCAGTTAAATATGGTACCCGTCTTCACAATTAAATTTTAGCTCTAATAGGACACTCGATTGTCATGTTACGTGACAGTTAAGTAGCAGCCGCGTCGTACCCCAGAGGTAGCTGCACTTTTGTGGGGGACTACAAAGATTTCTCTGGGT
>NW_026747982.1:0-757 GCF_022355385.1 Mustela nigripes
CCCACGTGCCCTCTTCTTATCAGAACCGTGGAAATCCTGCACAAGACTAGCTCTGCCATCTTTACCTCACCTGGGGACTCACACCTGTTCCACCAACCCTGCCGCCCTCAGCTTCCTGATGAGTAAGGAACTTGACAGGATCAGGAGCCGGGGGCTGCCTTTCTTTCCCTTCCCTCCTAAGTCACCACTTCCAAGGCTTGGCTAACACAGGGAGGTGAAATGATTGAGAAAGGACAAGACAGGGTTCTGGGCTGCTCACAAGAGGCCACCGCCTCCTGCCGGTGCTCAGAGCAAGCTCTGGTCTGTAGGGAAGGCGAGCTCCGGTTAACTCGGTCATAGACGTCACGTGGTCAGCGAGTCTTGTTGACCACCACTCACGAGGTGTCCATTTCCATGCTGTGCTCACCGGGCAGAGCGAGCAGTACATGCAAATGAGGAGGCAAGGAATGGTGGATACCCACAGTGGGCTGTCCCCTCCGCTATGTACGTGCTCCACTGTCCCACCTGTTATGCCCCAATAATGGGTCCATGATTAAAAGAGCGAGACTGATACAAAGCGAAGGTCAAACTGAAAGACCTGCGGATCCCCTTACCCAAGAATTCAACACTGCCACAGGATGCAAACAGCAAGAGGTTCTTTATTGTTTCGCAGGTGCCTGCGGGTGGTCAGCAGCTCTTGCTAGCTGAGCACACCTGGCTGGGGTGGTGCAGGATTTTTATAGACAGGTACATACAAGTCCCGGATGGGACGGGGCCA
>NW_026747982.1:857-2001 GCF_022355385.1 Mustela nigripes
ACTGCCACAGGATGCAAACAGCAAGAGGTTCTTTATTGTTTCGCAGGTGCCTGCGGGTGGTCAGCAGCTCTTGCTAGCTGAGCACACCTGGCTGGGGTGGTGCAGGATTTTTATAGACAGGTACATACAAGTCCCGGATGGGACGGGGCCGATTGGCTGACAATTTGAACATTTGAAAAAAGGCATACTTGGTGTTAGCGGATTGGCTTTGGAAGACCCCCTCGTGCGAAGAGAAAGGCGGGAAGGGGAAACAAAGGGGGGAAGTTTGACCTTATTACTCAGCAGAGAAGCATCCTGCCTACGTGACTATGCCTCGGCTATTAGCAGAAGGTATCTTGTTCAAACAGGAGACAAGTGTCACACCCTAAAAGCCAAGCGGTTACAGAAAGGCAAAAGAGCAGTTAATTAGTTAACAACTGGGGGGAAGGGTCTTTCAAAACAAAGCTTTATTTCGCACCAAGCATCAAGAATCAAACTGACCAGCCAGGGCCGCTTCTCTTACAGAGAAGTCAACCCCTCTCTCCTTTACGGACTAGCTTTTAAGGGCAAAGACCATGCGGTTGGGCCTGGCCATGCACAGGTGGCCAATGAAATTGGAACACACAGAGAGAGCTGCACAGTGATGCTAGGTGACCAATTGAATTACAACTTATCTTTTAGTAGACATTTGACCTAGCCTATCACCTTGGTTAGGATTGGCGCCCAAAAGACTCACAAAGGGCGGGACCCATACTCCTTGGTAGCTAGGGAGACAGTATGCAACCCTCCACTGATCAGATGTTTCACCTGGCCTGACCCACCCTTGTATTTGGGCTTTGTTACCTGAGGTTGATTTCCGGGACTTGTTTTTAAGTAAGTCCCCTGGGAGAAGGGGAGCAGGGACAGCTTAAGGGTTAAACAACAAGGTTATTGTGTAACCTCAATGGAAGCCTCTGGCTAAAATATAAAAATATAAAATAGGTCCTTACACTACCCACTTTGCTCAAAAAACACAAAGTCAAAAATAAAACTGAGTAATTCCTAGACAGTGAGAGAGAAGCACACTGACTTCACCTTAGAACCCTTCTGAGGGCGATGCTTGGTGGGGGTACAGGTGTGTGGGGGGGTTGGGGGTGGATAATGGGACCTCTGAGGGTGTGGCCCA
>NW_026747983.1:0-2001 GCF_022355385.1 Mustela nigripes
AATAATACAATAATAGTAGGGGACTTTAACACTTCCCTCATTGAAATTGACAGATCATCCACGCAAAAGAGCAACAAGGAAATAAAGGCCTTAAATGACACACTAGACCAGATGGACATCACAGATATATTCAGAACATTTCATCCCAAAGCAACAGAACACATTCTTCTCTAGTGCACATGGAACATTCTCCAGAACAGATCACATCCTCAATCCTAAATCAGGTCTCAAGCAGTATCAAAAGATTGGGATCATTCCCTGCATATTTACAGATCACAATGCTCTGAAGCTAGAGCTCAATCACAAGAGGAAATTTGAAAAGAACCAAATACATGGAGACTAAACAGCATCCTTCTAAAGAATGAATGGGTCAACCAGGAAATTAAAGGAGAATTGAAAAAATTCATGGAAACAAATGATAATTAAAACACAACGGTTCAAAATCTGTGGGACACAACAAAGGCAGTCCTGAGAGGAAAATATATAGTGGTACAAGCCTTTCTCAAGAAACAAAAAAGGTCTCAAGTACACAACCTAACCCTACACCTAAATGAGCTAAAAGAACAAGAGGGAAACCCTAAACTGAGCAGAAGAAGAGATCATAAAGATCAGAATAGAAATCAATGAAGTAGAAACCAAAAAAACAATAGAACAAATCAACAAAACTAGGAGCTGGGTCTTTGAAAGAATTAATAAGATTGATAAACCCCTGGCCAGACTTACTAAAAAGCAAACAGAAAGGGCCCAAATAAATAAAATCATGAATAAAAGAGGAGAGATCACAACTAACACCAAAGAAATACAGACAATTATAAGAACATACTATGAGCAACTCTATGCCAACAAATTTGACAATCTGGAAGAAATGGATGGATTCCTAGGGACATATAAACTACCACAACTAAACCAGAAATAAATAGAAAACCTGAACAGACCCACAACCAGTAAGGAAATTGAAACAGTCATCAAAAATCTCCAAACAAACAAAAGCTCAGGGCTGGAAGGATTTCTGGGGGAATTCTACCAAATATTTAAAGAGGAACTAATTCCTATTCTCCTGAAACTGTTCCAAAAAAGAGAAATGGAAGGAAAACTTTCAAACTCATTTTATGAGGTCAACATCACATTGATCCCAAAACCAGACAAAGATTTCATCAAAAAAGAGAACTACAGACAATATCCTTGATGAACACAGGTGTGAAAATTCTCTCCAAAATACTAGCCAATAGGATTCAACAGTACATTAAAAGGATGATTCATCACGACCAAGTGGGATTTATTCCAGGGCTGCAAGGTTGGTTCAACATCCACAAATCAATCAATGTGAGACAACACATCAATAAAAGAAAGAACAAGAACCATATGATACTCTCAATAGATGCTGAAAAAGCATTTGACAAAGTGCAGCATCCATTCCTGATCAAAACTCTTCAAAGTGTAGGGATAGAGGGCACATACCTCAATATTATCAAAGCGATTTATGAAAAACCCACCGCAAATATCATTCTCAATGGAGAAAAACTGAAAGCTTTTCTGCTAAGGTCAGGAACATGGCAGGGATGTCCATTATGACCACTGCTATTCAACATAGTACTAGAAGTCCTACCCTAAGCACTCAGACAACAAAAGGAAAATAAAGGCATCCAAATCAGCAAAGAAGAAGTTTAACTATCACTCTTCACAGATGATATGATACTATATGTGGAAAACCCAAAAGACTCCACTCCAAAACTGCTAGAACTTGTAGAGGAATTCAGTAAAGTGTCAGGATATGAAATCAATGCACAGAAATCAGTTGCATTTCTCTACACCAACAACACGACAGAAGAAAGAGAAATTAAGGAGTCAATCCCATTTACAATTGCACCCAAAACCATAAGATAACTAGGAATAAACCTAACCAAAGAAGCACAGAATCTATACTCAGAAAACTATAAAGTACTCATGAAAGAAATTGAGGAAGACACAAAGAAATGGAAAAATGTTCCATGCTCCTGGAAC
>NW_026747984.1:0-2001 GCF_022355385.1 Mustela nigripes
TCTCCATTGAGAATGATATTTGTGGTGGGTTTTTCATAGATGGCTTTGATAATATTGAGGTATGTGCACTCTCTCCCTGCACTTTGAAGAGTTTTGATCAGAAAGGGATGCTGTACTTTGTCAAATGCTTTTTCAGCATCTACTGAGAGTATCATATGGTTCTTGTTCTTTCTTTTATTAATGTGTTGTATCACATTGATTGACTTGTGGATGTTGAACCAACCTTGCAGCTCTGGAATAAATCCCACTTGGTCGTGGTGAATAATCCTTTTAATGTACTGTTGAATCCTACTGGCTAGTATTTTAGTGAGAACTTTCACATCTGTGTTCATCAAGGATGTTGGTCTGTAGTTCTCTTTTTTGATGGGATTCTTGTCTGGTTTTGGGGTCAAGGTGATGCTGCCCTCATAAAATGAGTTTGGAAGTTTTCCTTCCACTTCTATTTTTTGGAACAGTTTCAGGAGAATAGGAATTAGTTCTTCTTTAAATGTTTGGTAGAATTCCCCAAGGAAGCCATCTGGTCCTGGGCTTTTGTTTGTTTGAAGATTTTTGATGACTGTTTCAATCTCCTTACTGGTTATGGGTCTGTTCAGGTTTTCTATTTCTTCCTGGTTCAGTTGTGGTAGTTTATATGTCTCTAGGAACGCATCCATTTCTTCCAGATTGTCAAATTTGTTAGCGTAGAGTTGCTCATAGTATGTTCTTATAGTTGTCAGTATTTCTTTGGTATTAGTTGTGATCTCTCCTCTTCCATTCATGATTTTATTTATTTGGGTCCTTTCTCTTTTCTTTTTGATAAGTCTGGCCAGGGATTTATCAATCTTATTAATTATTTCAAAGAACCAGCTTCTAGTTTTGTTGATTTGTTCTATCATTTTATTGGTTTCTATTTCAGTGAATTCTGCTCTGATCTTTATGATTTCTCTTCTCCTGCTGGGTTTAGGGTTTCTTTCTTGTTCTTTCTCCAGCTCCTTTAGGTGTAGGGTTAGGTTGCGTACCTGAGACCTTTCTTGTTTCTTGAGAAAGGCTTGGACTGCGATATATTTTCCTCTCAGGACTGCCTTTGTTGTGTCCCACAGATTTTGTACCATTGTGTTTTCATTATCATTTGTTTCCATGATTTTTTTCAATTCTTCTTTAATTTCCTGATTGACCCATTCATTCTTTAGAAGGATGTTGTTTAGTCTCCTTGTATTTGGGTCCTTTCCAAATTTCCTCTTGTGATTGAGTTCTAACTTCAGAACATTGTGGTCTGAAAATATGCAGGGAATAATCCCAATCTTTTGATACTGGTTGAGGCCTGATTTAGGACCAAGGATATGATCTTTTCTGGAGAATGTTCCATGTGCACTAGAGAAGAATGTGTATTCTGTTGCTTTGGATGAAATGTTCTGAATATATCTGTGATGTCCATCTGGTCCAGTGTGTCATTTAAGGCCTTTATTTCCTTGTTGATTTTTTGCTTGGATGATCTGTCCATTTCAGTGAGGGGAGTGTTAATGTCCCCTACTATTGTTGTATTATTGTTGATTTGTTTCTTTAATTTAGTTATTAATTGGTTTATATAGTTGGCTGCTCCCACATTAGGGGCATAGATATTTAAAATTGTTAGATCTTCTTGTTGGAAAGATCCTTTGAGTATGATATAGTGTCCTTCCTCAAATCTTGTTATAGTCCTTGTCTTAAAATCTAATTGATCTGATATAAGGATTGCCACTTCTGCTTTCTTCTGATGTCCATTAGCATGGTAAATTGTTTTCCACCCCCTCACTTTAAATCTGGAGGTGTCTTCGTGTTTAAAAATGAGTTTCTTGTAGGCAACATATAGTTGGGTTTTATTTTTTTATTCATTCTGATACCCTGTGTCTTTTGATTGAAGCATTTAGCCCATTAACATTCAGGGTAACTATTGAGAGATATGAATTTAGTGCCATTGTATTGCCTGTAAGGTGACTGTTAATGTATATTGTCTCTGTTCCTTTCTGATCTACCACTTGTAGG